>NC_080169.1:114261664-114491729 GCF_950295315.1 Erinaceus europaeus | reverse complement strand
ACAATAGTTTGTACATGTGTAACATTCTCAGTTGTCCACATAACACTTCAACTCCCCACTAGGTCCTCCTCTGCCATCCTGTTCCAGGACCTGAAATCCCACCCCTACCCCAGAGTCTTTTACTTTGGTGCAATACACCAGCTCCAGTCCAAATTCTGCTTAGTGTTTTCTCTGCTGATCTTGTTTTTCAACTTCTGTCTATGAGTGAGATCACCCCATATTCATCTTTCTCTTTCTAACTTATCTCACCTTAACATGATTCCTTCAAGCTCCATCCAGATGGAGTGAAGAAGGTGAATTCACCATTTTTAGTAGCTAAGTGGTTTCTCATTGTGTATATATAAAAGACTAGAATTTTATAGATAGTGGTTTCAGTAGTGACACAATGGTGATGGTTACAATTTAAATGAAAATAAAAGGTGCGCTGCCCCGTCACGACCACCAGAGAGACTGACAAAGTCATCTCCTCTGGACCTGCATTCAGACTTCAAAGAAGCTGGGCAGAAGGACGGGAATGGGACGATGCATTCTCCCCCCGTTATTGCTACAAACAATTATACTGTCACAATTGATTAATAATGCTTTGGCAGTGCCTGGTGGGAATGGAGAGTCAGAAGCACCCCCTCTCCCTTACACAGGAGCATATTTGAAAGTTACATTATGAAAGTGGAGAAGGTGGGTCAACATAGACGGACAAAACAAGTCATGTTATGACTTGCCCCTCATAGAAACAATACAGAGATTGAGGCCTCCCGGGTACAAGTTGACATATTGAAACAAAGAAAGATTAATAGTTAAACTGTACCAGACCTAGATGAGCAATGGTCCACGACTAGGCAAATATCTGTATGCCCCCATAGAAGATTAATGGTAGAGATAGCCCTCAGCAAAAGTCTAAAACAATTCTGGGTATGACCTCCCCTGGGAACAGAACGATACAAAGTATTGTACCCATTCTTTACAGTTATAGGGGAATAACATGTAGCTTGCCAAAGCCACAAGACTATTGTTACTTCTTTATGAGCTGGTTGCTTAGGCAACCTGAATGTAACCTGAAAAAAGTATAAAAGCTAATGCAGTTTCACTATTAAAACGAGTCCAGATTCACCCTCCAATAGAGTGTGGTGTCTATCTGTTCTCCCTCGCCGACTCCTGACCCACCTGGGAGGTTGCCTTCAAGACCCCTGACCCTCCTGCTGCTCATCCACTGAGTGGTCCACGGCAAAAAGGGTCCCTAAAAAAGAAAGAAAGACCCGAAAGTCTTGAGAGGAATAGAGAACTTTAATCTAGATAATTAGTAGGAATACAGTAGCCAAGCTCAATAAGGTAAAAGATTATCAGAGAGATGGTTTAAGATGGAAATTTAAAGGTTGAGCAGGGAAAATAGCTCACATGGATAGTGTGCTACTTTGTCTCATGTGTGACCCAGGTTCAAGTCTGGTCTCCACTGCATTGAAGGAAGATTGAGTGCTGTGGTTTCTTTTTCCTTTTTTCTCTCTGACTCTGTCTGAAAAAGTCATCCCAGAGTGCTGAAAGACTAGAGATGTCCCAAAATAAGCAAAGATTGTGAACAGACTTCTTAGGGGCTCTAATTTATTTCAGTGTAAAGAGAAATGGGTTTTTAAAATATTTTTATTTTGTATTTATTGGCTAGAGACAAAGAGAAACAGAGAAATATTTTTAAAATTAAAAGCTCCCAGTCTTGCAAAAAAGCTCATCTTGGGGGTGCACCTGCTTCACCGTGCCCAGTCCAGGATCTAGTTCAGCCCCAACTGCTTTGGAGGAAACTTTGATGCTGTAGTGTCTTTCCCTCTCTCTTCTTGTTTCTCTCTGATTTGATCTTTCTATCTGAAAATGTAGATCCAGAACAGTGAATTCCAGAATAAAAATAATAATAATTAGCACTCCTAGAAATTCAACGAGCTGTATTTGAGAAAGTCAATGCCAATGGGGCCAGGTGGTGGTGCACCTGGTTGAGCACACATGTTACAATGTGCAAGGACCCAAGTTTGAGCTTCTGGTATCCACCTACTAGGGGAAAGCTTTGCAAGTGGTGAAGCAGGGCTGCAGTGCCCGTCCCAGTTTGGGCACCAGATGCCAGGCTAGCTTCACGGGTGGGAAAGAGATGACCAGGGACTTGTGGCTGAGCTGGAAAGCAGTGCAGAGCAGTGCAGTGCAGTGCAGTGCGATGCAATGCTATACAATGCAATGCTGGCTTTATTCATCTGCATTTATACTCTCCAGGATGGAAGTGATAGGGTGTAAAAACAGGGTGTGACGTAGAGAGGGTGGAGCAAAAAGAGAGTGCATACTAGTGGTGGAAAACAGGGTGTGACTAGGAGAGGGGGCGGAGTGGTAAAAGAGCACAAACCAGTGGGGATTAAAACAATGAAAACAGGGAGTCGGGCTGTAGCGCAGCGGGTTAAGCGCAGGTTGCGCAAAGCACAAGGACCGGCATAAGGATCCCGGTTTGAACCCCGGCTCCCCACCTGCAGGGGAGTCGCTTCACAGGCGGTGAAGCAGGTCTGCAGGTGTCTTTCTCTCCTCCTCTCCGTCTTCCCCTCCTCTCTCCATTTCTCTCTGTCCTATCCAACAACGACAACAACAATAATAACTACAACAATAAAACAACAAGGGCAACAAAAGGGAATAAATAAATAAAATAAACATTAAAAAAACAAACAAAACAATGAAAACAATTATTATGTAAATAGACCACAGCCTTGAGCAATACAAGCGAACCTAATGTGATGATTAAAACAAAAGGTCTTATAAGCAGAATTAGAAGCATACCAACACTGCAGGTGTGATTTAGAAAGGAAGAGAAGGTAGGACCATAGAAAGAAAAAATGGACACATATTGTGTGTGTGTGTATGTTTACATACATATACACACACACACATATATATATATAAAGAGAGAGAGAGAGAGACAGAGAGAGAGTTGTAGAACTAAAAGTTAACCCATATCTGTGACCTTGAGAGAATCACTGCACTTTCCAGTAGAGGGAATGGAGAAACAAAACTCTCGTGGTGGGAAAGGTGTAGAATTATACCCGTTATCTTATAATCTTATAAATAAGTATTAAACCACTAATAAAAACAAATGAAATAAAATAAATAAAAAAGAAGGCAACAAAAATGTATTTGTATGAGAAGGTAAATATCTATACAGAAGGCGAGTTCTAAAGCACAGATGATAAAGACTCTACTTGCTTAATGAGAATAAGAGAGTGGAACTAGGATTATGTTGCCTTACAGAAAGGATCTTCAGACTCTTTGGTCTCAAGATTCCTTTAAATTCGGATTCATCTCTTTCTGAATTAAGAAGTTGACTCAAGAGTGGTAAAATTACGTACAAAAGAGGTTCTGGTTTAACACAAAATAACTAAATTCAAATTCAGTAAAGATTCTTCTTGTATTTTATTTCTCTATGTTTCAGCACTGACCATGGGATGCATTGGATCGACCTTCTCGTGGTGCATCCCGTGAGTACCCATTCATTGGGGAAACTGACGATCCTTCCTAGCCAACTGAATCCACATGGATCCCAGTCACTTTCAAAGCCAGCAACAAGCAGCTCCTGACAGCTTTCAACCTGACCTGTTGACTGGCTACGGAAGAAGGGCAAACGCTAGAAGAAGAAGCACTGACCACATTTTGCAAAATGTTTTGTAAATGTTTATTTACATTCATAACCATAACAATATATCAGATACAGACACATTCTGTGGTAAGTTGCGTATTCCAATGCAAAAAAAAGTAAAAAGAATAGCATTATATGTTATAAGTCTGTTCAGTGGAATACAGCTAGATTCTTGTGACTGTTTCCTATCATATCAATATAACAAACAAGTCTGGAAAATTTCCTGTATCCTAGTGAGAAAATGAGAGTAAAAAAGGCATAGAGCCACTATTATAGTTATTATGAAAGTAATTGTGACCTCGTGGACCCCAGAAAGAGTTTAGGGTATCCCATGAATTCCCAAGCTGCATTTTAAAAATATTCTACTACAATAGTATTGACTGGCTATATTTGGTTATGACCATGAATCTGTCCTGGGCGGGGGGGGGGGGGGGGGTTGGAGGTGGGAGAGGCAGGTGACCTAGGAAAGCAGATGTTCAACCGTAAAGGATGAATTTGGATATGAAAGACCAAAGAACACATAGACAGTCTTAACACACTGGCGGGAAAGGATGCAGAGTGAAATGATAAAAGAAAGACTGATCAGATAAAAGAAAAAGCAAAGAAGATTGATTATCTGATCCAGGGCAAAAACTGTATCTGTAATTTTACACACTCACCTCCAATGAATTTAGTTATTAGTGGTGATAGCTGGGACCATGGTATATACCATAAGAAAGATGAACTGAAATTCTCTGCCAGTGCCCTTAATGCTCATAAATAGGACTATTTTTCAAATCAATAGTATGGGAAAGACTATGGAAATCATGGCTGCAATATTTGGGAAGTTATTTTATAATATATATATACATATATATAAAACCATATTTCAATTTTTATGGTAGCAAAATTAATCCAACATTATTAATGTGATTGTAACAGTCACAGTATTGTCAAAGTATATACAGGATCTACCATATGTAGCATTTCCCAAAAGTATAGTTATATTCAGATTCTTTTTAGAGGCAATGGTAGTTCAGTATGTATAATAGAAAGTAACTCTGTTGGTATCCATAGTATTTTTTCAGTTTTAAGCATTATAAATTAAATAATCTACTGCATTATTAACACTCAACTCTATAGTGGTCATTGGAGTATCGGGTTTCACCAGTTACACTAATATATCCTACAGCCATATAATAAATTAAGTCATTTTGATAATTACGTCTAATGAAATCATATTAGCAGAACCTAGCATAGCATTATTTAAGACATCAATATCATCAGTGAGGTATATAACAAACATTTATAACTTATCTCTAGTATCATTGATAGAGTTATAGGAGTTACATTTCAAAAGTAGCAGTATATATTATGAAGATGAAGGAAGTATTCATATATTTTAAACAACAATTACAAAGTAAGGGATCACTCTTAGACATCTCTGTGATGTCCACACTTGTTTCACTATCCTATCTGTACGAGTCAGTGTTAATATTTGGTAGAAATTACATATATGAGCATCTAGTATTTGACAATTTAAGTCTATAACAACTTCTTAAAAAAAGATATTGTAGTAATGACTATTCTTTGGCTACTACTCATGAAACTAGAGTAATATGAAAATTGTAATGTAAGCAAGGTAGTAACAGAAGCACCCACTGCAATCCTGTCAAGAATGGTATGGTAGTATTGAAAGCAATAGTCACAATACTGTGGCTGCAATTTTGACAACACTAGGCAAAGAAGATATAGAATTTGTTGTTAGAAGATGATGAATTTCCATGCAAACAAAACCCCATGTTAAACTGTCTGAGGCCATTGTGATATTAGCAACAGAAACCTGTGTAGTGTTATCAGACATTGTGTGGGAAAAGAACTTATAATAGCAATACTACTAGTACTAACAATACCCAGGTTTGGTTACCACAGCAACCTTAATGTTCATAGATTGAGGACTTTCAGAGACAGTAATGTTCATAGATTGAGGACTTTCAGAGACAGTATGTTCATAGATTGAAGACTTTCAGAGTAATAAGTGAACTAAATAACTATTACTAGTAGTATCACCATCACCATTTGTTGGAGAAAGAGTACTTGAAATTGGAACAACAGCATTATTAGTGCTAAGAACTCCAGTGCTTACTGGAGAAAGAGTAGCGGCAATACTACACAGTGGTAGTACTGGTGTTAGTATCATTAGCATTAGTTGACAAAAATGTAGTTGTGATAGGTATAACAATATTTATGGAAGTATCATAACTGGTAGTAGCAGCTGCAGATTCAATGATTCAATGGTGATAGAACAGAGGAAGGTATATCAGAAACTGAGGCTTAGTCATAGGAATGGTGATGCTTTTGACAGGACCAGTTGTGGCAGGATGATTAACACTAGTAGTACTAGTCATAGTTACAGTAGTAGATGCAGTAGTTTTGTAGGGTTAGGTGTAGTGATTTGTAGGTGATGGCCAGTTCCTGTGGTGGTGTGTAATAGTTTAAACAGTGATATATGTGATGTTTCTATGGTATATGTAGTAGTTATTGTGCTGTGCTTGTAGTAGTTGTTGTGGCTTTACAGTTTAAGTCATGATGGTGTAATATTTTCTATGTATCTAGTATGTATATACATATAGGGTTAGGTGTAGTAATTTCTGTGTAGGTAGTTGTGTTCTTTACAGAGCTAGATGAAGTAGTTTCTGTGCTACTAGGTGCGGTAGCTGTTTTGATGGACATATTAGTTGTGTAAGAAGGTATAATAGCTGCCATAGAAGTAGTAACTGTTGTGGTGGGCTGTGCAGTAATTTCTGTGGTGGTAGATATATTATTAGATATGTAAGGAGGGATACTAGTTTATGCAGTGGTATGTATTGTAGTTGTTTCGGGGAAAATTGATTTATATGTATAAGTAGTAGCTGTTGTGGTAAGTATACTAGTTGTGAAAGAAGGGATAGTAATTTGAAGAGTAGATGTAGTAGCTTCTGTGGTAGGTATGCTAGTTATGAAAGAAGGTATAATAGTTGTTGTGGAAGTAGATGTAGTAGCTGTCGTGGCAGGTGTACTAGTTGTAAAATAAGGGATAGTAGTTGTGGTAGTAGATGTAGTAGCTTCTGTGCTAGGTGTATTAATTGTGAAAGAAGATGTAGTAGTTCCTGTGGTAGTAGATGCAGCAGCTTCTGTGCTAGGTGTATCAATTGTGAAAGAAGATGTAGTAGTTCCCATGGTAGTAGATGTAGTAGCTTCTGTGCTAGGTGTATTAACTGTGAAAGAAGATGTAGTAGTTGCTGTGGTAGTAGATGCAGCAGCTTCTGTGCTAGGTGTATTAATTGTGAAAGAAGATGTAGTAGTTGCTGTGGTAGTAGATGCAGCAGCTTCTGTGCTAGGTGTATTAATTGTGAAAGAAGATGTAGTAGTTGCTGTGGTAGTAGATGCAGCAGCTTCTGTGTTAGGTGTATCAATTGTGAAAGAAGATGTAGTAGTTGCTGTGGTAGTAGATGTAGTAGCTTCTGTGCTAGGTGTATTAATTGTGAAAGAAGGTGTAATAATTGCTGTGGTAGGAGGTGTAATAGCTGTTGTGGTAGGTGCACTAGTTGTAAAAGAAGGTGTAGTAGTTGCTGTGGTAGTAGATGTAACAGCTTCTGTGCTAGGTGTATTAATTGTTAAAGAAGATGTAGTAGTTGCTGTGGTAGTAGATGCAGCAGCTTCTGTGTTAGGTGTATCAATTGTGAAAGAAGATGTAGTAGTTGCTGTGGTAGTAGATGTAGCAGCTTCTGTGTTAGGTGTATCAGTTGTGAAAGAAGATGTAGTAGTTGCTGTGGTAGTAGATGTAGCAGCTTCTGTGCTAGGTGTACCAATTGTGAAAGAAGATGTAGTAGTTGCTGTGGTAGTAAATGTAGTAGCTTCTGTGCTAGGTGTATCAATTGTGAAAGAAGATGTAGTAGTTCCCATGGTAGTAGATGTAGTAGCTTCTGTGCTAGGTGTATTGGTTGTGAAAGAAGATGTAGTAGTTGCTGTGATAGTAAAGGTAGTAGTTTTTGTGCTAGGTGTATTAATTGTGAAAGAAGACGTAGTAGTTCCTGTGCTAGCAGGTATAGTAACTTCTGTGCTAGGTGTATTAATTGTGAAAGAAGGTGTAATTGTTGCTGTGATGGATGTAGTTGTTGTGGTAGGTCTACTAGTTGTGAAAGAAGGGATAGTAGTTCTAGTATTAGATGTAGTTTCTGTGCTAGGTGTATTAATAGTGAAAGAAGGTATAGTAGTTGCTGTGGCAGGAGATGTAGTTGATTCTGTGCTAGGTGTATTAATTGTGAAAGAAGGTGTAATAGTTGCTGTGGTAGTAGATGTAATTGCTGTTGTGATAGGTATACTAGTTGTGAAAGAAGGTGTAATAGTTGTTGTGGTAGTAGATGTAGCAACTTCTGTGCTGGGTGTATCAATTGTGAAAGAAGGTGTAATAGTTGCTGTGGTAGGAGGTATAATTGCTGTTGTGATAGGTGTACTAGTTGTGAAAGAAGGTGTAGTAGTTGATGTGGTAGGAGGTGTAATAGCTGTTGTGGTAGGTGCACTAGTTGTAAAAGAAGGTGTAATAGTTGATTTGGTAGTAAAAGTAGTAGCTTCTGTGCTAGGTGTATTAATTGTTAAAGAAGGTGTAACAGTTGCTGTGGTAGCAGATGTAGTAACTTCTGTGCTAGGTGTATCAACTGTGAAAGAAGGTATAATAGTTGCTGTGGTAGGAGGTGTAACTGCTGTTGTCGTAGGTGTACTAGTTGTGAAAGAAGGTGTAATAGTTGATGTGGTAGTAGATATAGCAGCTTCTATGCTAGGTGTATTAATTGTGAAAGAAGTTGTAGCAGTTCCTGTGGTAGTAGATGCAGCAGCTTCTGTGCTAGGTGTATTAATTGTGAAAGAAGATGTAGTAGTTGCTGTGGTAGTAGATGCAGCAGCTTCTGTGCTAGGTGTACCAATTGTGAAAGAAGATGTAGTAGTTGCTGTGGTAGTAGATGTAGCAGCTTCTGTTCTAGGTGTACCAATTGTGAAAGAAGATGTAGTAGTTTCTGTGGTAGTAGATGTAGTAGCTTCTGTGCTAGGTGTATTAATTGTGAAAGAAGGTGTAATAGTTGCTGTGGTAGTGAATGTAGTTGCTGTTGTAGTAGGTGTACTAGTTGTGAAAGAAGGGATAGTAGTTCCTTTGCTAGTAGATGTAGTACTTGGTATGTTGGGTATACTAGTTGTAAAAGTGGGTATGTTGGGTATACTAGTTGTGAAAGTAGGTATAGTAATTGTTCTGGTGGTAGACATAGTAGATGTTGTGGTAGTGTGTGTAGTATTTTCTGTGGTGGTAGATATACTAGTTGTGTAGGGAGGTGTAATAGTTTCTGTAGTGGTAGGTATAGCAGTTAGTATGGTTGTAGGTATAAAAGTTTCTGTGGAAGTAAATGCACTATTTTCTGTGATAGTAGATACACTAGTTCCTATGGTGGTATGTGTAATAGTACCTGTGGTGATAGATGTAGTAGTCACTCTGGTGGTATCTGTAGCATTTTCTGTGATAACAGATGTAGTAATTCCTATGGTGGTAGGTGTAGCTGAACCTGTGGTGATCGATGTATTATTTTCTGTGGTGATCTGTGTAGCATTTTCTGAGCTAGTGGGTGCAGTAACTCCCATGGTGGCAGGTGTAGTAGCTTCTGTGGTGGTAAGTGGAACATTTTCTGTGGTGACAAGTGTAGTCTTTTTTGAGGTAGTAGGTAGAGTAATCCCTGTGATAGTAGGTGTAATAGCCTCTGTGGTTGTTGATGTACTACTTTCTGTGGTGGTAACTATAGTATTATCTGTGACTGTAGGTACAGTAGTTCCTACAGTGCTTTGTGAAGTATTTCCTATGCTTGTAGGTGTAGTAGTTTCTGTGTTGATAGATGCAGAAGTTATTATTGTAGTAAATGTAGTATATTCTGTGCTTGCAGAAGTAATAGTTTCTGTGGTGGTAGGTGCAGTAGTTACTATGCTTGTAGGCGTAGTAGTTTCTGTGGTAGTAGGGACTGTATTTTCCATAGTGGTAGGTAGAGTAGTTTCTTTGGTGGTAGTAGTTCCTATGCTGGTAGAAGTAATAATTTCTGTGGTAGTAGCTGAGGTGTCAGGTATCATAGTCATTGAGGTGAGGTCAGGAGTACTAGCTGTGTCAGGAGTACTAGCTGTGATTTCTATAGTACTATTTTCTGGGAATGGAGTGCTTGTAGTGGTAAGAGGTACAGTGGTGCTGACAAGAGTAGTAGTAATTATTGTACCAGAACTAGTGATATTAGTCTCAGAAGTGGTCACTGTCTCAGCAGTAGATAGAGAAGTATGGAGAGAACTTGTTGGGATGGCAGTTGTTGTAAGACCATGAATCCATTCAACTCTACTTAACTTTTCCAGACTTATATTCTTGTCTTTCAGTTGGATTAGTAGTGTCTGCCAAAAGAGATAAATTTGGCATTTTACAACTTTTAAACACCACACTCAATCTGTACATTTTACAATTTAACAAAAAGAACAACGTGCATTTTCCTCAGAGAGATATATGAGAAAACAGGCATTTCTTTTCAGGTCACATTTATTCCAAACAGGAAAATATTGAGAGGCACATAATGTACATAATCCTAGTGCTGAAAAACCTTTCACTTCATTTAGTCAGAATCACATTGTGCTCAAGTATTTGTCACCTTAATTAAACCAATGTGATTTTCTTTTCAAGATTTACTTATTTATAGATATAAAAAGGAGAGAGAGAATGACAGAAAGAACCAGAATACCAATCTGGCCAATGCAATGCCAGGGAATGAACTCAGGACCTCATGCTTTTAAGTCCAATGTTTAGCCATTATGCCACCTCCAGGTTGCTAAACTAATGTGTTTTTGAAATATCTTTGAAGGTCAAGGAGAGAGTTCTGTCTGTTAGAACACAAGATTTGTATGTATGCCTGGGATCAAAACTGAGGCTACTGGTTTAATCTCAATAGCTACTTTTTTTTTTTTTTTTTTGCCTCTATTGATGGTTTCAGTACCAGCATTACAAATCCACTGCTCCTGGTGGCCATTTTATTGGATAGGTCAGTGAGAAATTGAAAGAGGAGGGAGAGAGTGGGGAGGGAGTGAGGAAGTGTGTGTGTGTGTGTGTGTGTGTGTGTGTGTGTGTGTGTGTGTGTGAGAGAGAGAGAGAGAGAGAGAGAGAGAGAGAGAGGTGCCTGCAGACCTGCTCCACCATTTGTGAAGTGTTCCCCCTGCAGGTGAGGAACCAGAGGCTCGAACCAGATCCTTGCAAGGTCCTTGTGCTTAGTACTATGTGCACTTAACTGGGTGGGCCACTATTTGGCCCCTCTCAAGACTACTTTATTGTAGAACTAAGAGATGCTATGGTGGTTCCTCCCTCTGCCTTATTCTCTGTCAGTGATACATATATCTTTAAAAAATATTAAAATAAAAATATTTCTATGCTTCACTTTACTGTTTTTATGCCTTTTTGTTTTCTTGAGGGAGAGCTGGCTTCATATCTCCACCATCTTCTCCAACGCCTATCACAGAACTTGGCATATCCCATAATGTTTTCCCAAAAGAAGGTGTTCAAAGATGGTCTGCAGTCTTAACTAGAGGCAGTTAATTGCAAAAGGTGTTCTAGTACTGGGTACCGGGGTAACTGGTTTTGAGGTAGAGAACTAGCAGAGACTATAAGCAGAATATATCTGAGTATTCAAAAGGATTGTTTTTCCAGAAACAAAATACCTGCCTGTATGAAACTCTCTTCACCTTTTAGAAAACAGAGTGGTAAGCTTGTGGTAGCCTACCTGATTGAATGTATGTTACAAGGTACAAGGACCATAATTTAAGTCCCCATTCCCCCATCTGCAGGGGAAGGCTTTGCAAATGGTGAAGCAGTGCTTCAGATGTTTCTGTTTCTCTCTCTCTCCCTCTTCCTCTCCCCTCAATTTCTGACTCTTTATCCAATAAATACAAAAATATATTTAAAAAATTAAAAAAGCATAAAGTGGGTTGGGAAATAATATAGTGGTTATGCAAAAGATTTTCATGCCTTTGGTTCTAAGATCCAAGGTACAATACCCAGCACCACCATAAGTCAGAGCTGAGCAGAATTCTAGTCTCTCTCCTTCTTTCTTATCTTGTTAACAAAATTTTTTTATATAAAAAGCAATATTCACCAGCTTTTATTTTTCTAATTTATTCCCTAAGAATTATAGGATCAGTTTTATTTTTTCCAATGCACCCTTTAAGAGCTATTGAATCCATATATTTTTTAAAAATTTATATTGGGAGTCCGTCAGTAGCACAGTGGGATAAGTGCACTTGGCACAAAGTGCAAGGGCCTCCATAAAGATCTCGGTTCAAGCCCCCGGCTTCCCACCTTCAGGGGAGTCACTTCACAAGTGGTGAAGCAGGTCTGCAGGTGTCTATCTTTCTCTCCCCCCTCTGTCTTCCCCTCCTCTCCCCATTTCTCTCTGTCCTATCTAACAACGATGACATCAATAACAATAACAATAAAAAACAAGGACAACAAAAGGGAAAATAAATAAATATAAAAAAATAAAAAATTATATTTATTTATTTACTCCCTTTTGTTGCCCTTGTTGTTTTATTGTTGTAGTTATTACTGTTGTTGTCATTGATATTGTCTTGTTGGATAGGACAGAGAGAAATGGAGAGAGGAAGGGAAGACAGAGAGTGGGAGAGAAAGACAGACACCTGCAGACCTGCTTCACCACCTGTGAAGCGACTCCCCTGCAGGTGGGGAGCTGGGGTCTCAAACTGTGAACCCATATTTTGAAGAGGTCCAAAGTGGAATGCTTTTCCCTCTGTGGTTACTCTTTTTTTTTTTTTTTTTTTAAAGAATAATCTTTTTAGTTGTTGTTGTCCAGGAGGTGGCACAGTGGTAAAGCTTTGTACTCTCAAGCATGAGGTCCTGAGTTCAATCCCCGGCAGCACATGTGCTAGCCAGAATGATGTCTGGTTCTTTCTCTCTCCTACTATCTTTCTCATAAATAAATAAAATCTTAAAAAGATAATCTTTTTTTAAAGCACATTCTTTTTTTCCTCCCTTTTGCTGCCCTATGTGGTTACTCTTAATACTACTACTGCTATTTTTTCTTCCAAATAGTGAACTCTGGTAACTAAACCCTCTGGATGGTATAGCAGAGTCTTCTGCTTATAATAATCTCTTAAAAAATATGTTTACCTCATATCTCTGGTGGGACATATACATGTCAGTGATGGTCACCACTCTGAATGAATCATCAAATGATGAGTTAGTTTGACCAGGACTTTCAATGATTTCAAGAAAGAGGGCAATCCGCAATTAAAAAAAAAAGTTAATGTTATCATCACATTATTTGGTAATTGGGTTAACTTTGAAAAGTCCCTTTGTTAGGGTTTGCTGTACAGTACCCAGTATCTTGTATATAGCTGTGCTATTGGATGCTTCTCATCTACTTGGTCTAGGCTTTTGAGAGAGTCCGCATATCAAATACACAGCCTATATATTAAAAAGATTCAGTTTGTGTTTTGAAAAACTTCGAGACATACAATTGATTTTCCCCCTCTCATATTAATTAACTAGTGATTTATATGTCTACATTTTGCTAGGAGTGTACATAAACACCAAAAGACTGTGACCCATCCCTCCCACCCACTCCCACCCCCACTGGCCCAGGAAGCTGCATGTCTACCCCTCACCACAGGACTTTTACTTTATCGATTGTCTTTTTGAACCCTAAGACAGCAGGAACCTCACATCTCCACTATAGAGCCCCTACTTCCCCCAGTCCTGGAACCCTTGGATAGGGCCCACTTTCCTGTATGCCTCTCCCAATCCATATCAAATAATATTGCATCTGCTGATCACAACCTAATCAACGCAACGATTGCCACCTCAACATGCTTCACCTCAGACTGTGTCCAGAGACTTCACGTGTGGAATGACAACCCTTCAGCTTCATTACTCGGGTAAGACCTTTCCTTTTATAGCACACTCTAATTTCATCTCAGGTGGTTCACTTTCTAACAAAGTCCCAAAACCTAGATATACACCAGTTTCTGTGAGAGAGAGCTTATGTTCACACGTATCCATAAACTACTGCAAAATATATACCTGAAAGCAGAAGTACACTAGAATTTGCAGTGAGTGCCCCCCTAACACTTCCTCTCCACTATTCCAAGCTTTGGGTCCATGATTGCTCAACAATTTGTTTGGCTTTGTATGTTAACTCTCTTTTCAATCACCAGGTCCCAGATGCCATCAGGATGCTAGCTAGGCTTCCCTGGATTGAAGACCCCACCAATGTGTCCTGGAGCTCAGCTTCCCCAGAGACCCACCCTACTAGGGAAAGAGAGAGGCAGACTGGGAGTATGCACAGACCAGTCAACGCCCATGTTCAGCGGGGAAGCAATTACAGAAGCCAGACCTTCTGCAACCCTCAATGACCCTGGGTCCATGCTCCCAGAGGGATAGAGAATGGGAAAGCTATCAGGGGAGGGGGTGGGATATGGAGATTGGGTGGTGGGAATTGTGTGGAGTTGTACCCCTCCTACCCTATGGTTTTGTTAATTAATCCTTTCTTAAATAAAAAAAAAAAGAAAAAAAAAAAAGAAAGGACTATGGCTCAGTAATGCTTGGCAATCATCATGAGCTGGATCTCAGGCAACTTGTTAATAAGGTCTTTATTAAATAAAGTCTGAAATGGCTAAAAAAAAAAAAGTTATCCTTTCCTTTGTTTTAGCCTCTGCTGACAGAAGTCAATTCGATTATTTGTGCCAGCTGAGAAGACTAGCTTGAATATATAGCAGGATTTGGAAAGCATTTCATCAGCCCACTGGTGACTGATCATTGAATTACCCTTGGAGAAACACTAAGGTTAGGCCACACTGTAACATGTGGTGCACCTGGTCAAGTGTATATAGTCCTAAGTGCAAGGACTTGTGCTAGGGTCTGGGTTCAAGGCCCTGGTTCCCCACAAGTGGTGAAGCTGGTCTGCATGTGTCTTATCTTTCTCTTTCCTTCTCTATCTTCCCCTCCTCTTTCAATTTCTCTCTGTCCTATCCAATAAAATGGAACAAAAAATGGCTGCCAGTAGCAGTGGATTCATAGCCCCAGCGATAGCGCTGGAGGCAAAAAAAAAAAAAAAAAAAAAGAGAGAGAGAGAGAAAAAGAAAAGCTAGTGTACATTTTACATAATACTTCAACACGACTTCTCAGAAACACGTCTACAAACTTACCTAACATCTTCTAATACAGGTACAGTGGCAATAATAGCAGTGATAATGTTTCAGGGTAATGTAAACGGGATGTAACAATCCTTTGAAACATACCTGATTGTAAGGGTTGCTCTCAAAGTCAGTCACCACAGATGGTTGGTTGTTATAGATGAGAGTAACTTGTGCCACAGTAGAAGGAGTTATCCCCCAGACTTTAATCCACCCAACATTCAGTGGGTTTGAGTCACTCAGATAATTATTATATATAGTCTGGATTATCAATCTGTTCTGTAAAGAATATATAAAGAAAACAATCCCGTAATAAGTATGTTGGCAACCGATGCCCCATTGGTAAATCTTAAAGAAACCTCAAATGACCACTAATTTGCTTCTTTTTTCTTTTTATTAATTAAAAGGCATTTGTTTTGGACATTGGAATATTATCCTTATTTTTCAATACATGTCTATAAAAGCTAAACTTTTAATCTATGAAAAATAGACAGTGGAGGAGAGAGGAAAGAAAATATATCACATATGTAGTAGTATATGAATAAAAAATCGGAACATAAATAGTTTGCAGTAAGGACAGGGACTTAATTCATCATGAGATGCTTATCAATAACACTTGAAAATATGGGAGACACACCTGGTTAAGGTCTAAATAGATAGTATAATGAAAATGTTGTAGATTTCTTTTATTGCCACCAGGGTTATCACTAGAGTCCCACTGCTCCTGATGGCCATACCCCACTCCTGTTTTTAGTACAGAGAGAATTTAATTGGGGAGAGGAGATAAAGTGAGACACTTCAGTATCATTTTACTTCTTGTAAAGCTTCCCTTTTGCAGGTGAGGAGTGGGGAATTAAACCTAGGTCCTTGTACACTCAACTGGGTATACCACCCTTGGCTTCCAAATATTATGGGAATTAAAAGGATGGAAAATTCAATAACGTAATAGTGTAGTCAAGAAAGGACTTGCTGGGACTGGGCACAGCAGGCTAAGCACACATAGTGTGAAACTAAAGGACCAGCTTTAAAGATCCTAGTTCGAGTCCCTGGTTCCCCACCTACGGGGAGGTTGCTTCGCAAATGGTGAAGCAGGTCTGCAGATGTCTGTCTTTCTCTCTCCCTCTCTGTCTTTCCCTCCTCTCTCGGTTTCTCTCTGTCCTATCCAACAATGACAACATCAATAACTACAATAATAAAACAACAAGGGCAACAAATGAAAATAAATAAATAATAAAAAAAGAAAGTCTCCTAAAATAACCTAAGACATAGGATGTTATATGTGTACAGGTTGTTGATCATGTTTAGTCTATAGCTAACTAGGACAATCTTGACAAAATTCTATAAAAACGTTTTTACCTGAGTTGCTGTAAAGTTTGCCAAGAAATAATTTCCATTTTCGTATGTGTCTGAAAGCAAATGGAGAAAATGAACAATGAATCATTACATTACCTGGAGCAGCAACTCTTGTTTTTCTACGTTAGACAATACCTCTGTGGGATCACAATTCCTGATCAAGCTCATCTTGATCTCCATAAAGAGTACTAGAGAGAAGAGCTGGCAGAAATTGTTAACCAGATTTGTGCACAGCTGTGCATACAAGATGAGGTGTTTTGAGGTGAAGATTAAAAGGATGAAAGTAGAAGAGAATCTGGAGATCAGGAAGAATGCACACAAGACACCCCGAGATGGAATAGTCACAAGTGAGCAAGCCTTTTGTGCTTTAATTATGTCATGCGGCATATTCGTCTCAGTGCACAAGGAAAACGTAACTTTCACCTGTGTCTGTACAGTAGCACTGCATACTGAAAAATGAGTGCACAAGCTAATTTACTGAGTCCAGTATAACTAGATAGCTGGTATTTCAAATGATTTTAAATTAATTAATTTATTAATTAATTTATTATTGGATAGAGACAGAGAGAAATTGATAGGGGAGAGATAAAGAGAGAGAGATATTTGCAGCCCTGCTTCACTACTTGGGAAGCTTTCCACCTGCAGGTGGGGACTAGGGGCTTGAACCTGGGCCCTTGCACGTTGTAACATGTACACTTAACCAGGTGTGCCAACACCCGGTCCATTTTAAATGATTTCTATTGTACAGAACTCAGTACATGATTGTTAAAAAAAAACGTGTTCTGGTGATAAGATGATTTGGAGGTATTGCCACATGCCGCAGCTGAGCAGTGCTCTCATTTCTGTCTTGCACTAAGATAAGACAACACCCTAGTTCTGTTATGGTTTCTGAACTTGATTAAATCTGACTGGCTAAAAAGAGAGTGGGAGCGAGAGCGAGAGAGAGAGAGAGAGAGAGAGAGAGCGAGAGAGAGAGAGAGAGGAGGGAATCTGGATTCAAATAAAAGTGAATGAAAGAGATGAAGAAGTTTGGAGGCTACCTTTTTGTCTGTTTTGTTTTAATGATAAAAAGAAAATGGTTTCTTAGTATTAAAAATAACAAAAAGTACTGAAAATGTTTTTTTTTTTTCTGATTTTCTATCTTTAAGATGTTTTCTTCAGTGAGAATATATCACCCTTAAAATGCAGAGAAGTAAAACCATTAAGTAGAAACATTACTAGTTGGGGCCAGTGGTGCACCTGGTTAACTAGTGGTGCACCTGGTTAACTGTACACAAAACAGTGTCAAAGGTCCCAGGTTCAACCCTCTGGTCCCCACTTGCAGGGGGAAAGCTTCATAAGTGGGGAAGCATGGCTGCAGGTATGTCTCTGTCTCTCTCCCTCTCTATCCTCCTTTCCCTCCTCAATTGCTCTCTGTCTCTATCTAATATATAAATAAAAATATAAACAAAATTTAAAAAGATATATTACTCATGAAAAGTGAATTATTTCAAACATTGCACTAAGTTACAAGATAAGAATGTTTTCTTTCACAGTGGTAAGTAATTAAGAAATGAATAAGATTTGGCCACTGTGTATCAATATTTCTATAAAAGTAACTGAGGAAGAGGGTATTCTGATTCCAGAATTAATTATTCTATGTAAAGCTGTCATATCCCTAGACTGAGGGGAAAAACACAAAGTAATATATATTTTTTCAATTAAAAGAAAACAGAGTATAAAAGTTTTCAGGTCATGCTTCTTCAGACAATATTTATTATGTGATACCCAGAACTTTAAAAAAATATTTTTATTATATTAATTTATTGTATAGAGACATCCAGAAATTGAGAGGGTAGAGGAAGATAGAGAGGGAAAGAAAAAAAGAGAGAAAGAAAAAAGAGAGAGGGAAAGAGAGAGACACCTGCAGCACTGTCTCACCACTTGCAAAGCTTTCCTCCTATAGATAGGGACCCGGGGCTTGAACCTGGGGGCTCAAACCTGGGTCCTTGCCCATTGTAACAAGTGTGCTCAACCAGGTGCGCCACCACCCCTCTCCCCCAGAACTTTTCTAAGGTCTAAATCATCTCCTGAGTGGACCTTTTGAGGGGAAAGAAGGTGTACAAATCACCACAATTGAGGGGTCAGCTAGATAATGAACATGTGTTCTCCATCAGAGCGAGACAGAAGATACAGAAGTCAATTATTCCTGTCTAAATCTGTGACAGCTGTTTGCTGAGCATGCAAAGACCAGGGCCATGGCTTTCTTAATCACAACAGAGAGACTCCTGGTTCATGTCAGTTACAGCCTAAGCTCTATGGTGTGGCTTTTCTGGATGCTGCCTGGAGACCCTGAAAAGTTCACACTCACCAATGCTTTGTCCATCATCCCAGAACATTTGACCCTCAGCTTCCCTATTCACATCCAAGGCAACAATCAATCCCATCTGATTCCGTCGGCTACGGGGACCAAAAAAAAAGTATAAATATATATTCATTTTTTTTCTAGATTTTAAGAATGAAACACATGTTCCATTGAAAATCGCATTCCAACCAGACTTGCCTGGACAGACAGCCCCACCAATGTGTCCTGGAGCTCCGATCCCCCAGAGCCCCACCCCACTAGGGAAAGAGATACACAGGCTGAGAGTATGGATCGACCTGTCAACGCCCAGGTTCAGCAGCGGAGAAGCAATTACAGAAGCCAGACCTTCCACCTTCTGCATCCCACAATGACCCTGGGTCCATACTCCAAGGGGGATAAAGAATAGGAAAGCTATCAGGGGAGGGGATGGGATACAGAGTTCTGGTGTTGGGAATTGTGTGGAGTTGTACCCTTCTTATCCTATGGTTTTGTCAGTGTTTCCTTTTTATAAATTAATTAATTACATAAAATCTTAAAAAAAAAAAAAGAAAATCTCATTCATGAAGATAATATGTCATTGCTGGCAGCGTAGGTGACAGTGAAGATGACTGTCTTAGTTCATCTCCCCAGGACTTCAAGTGTCATTGAACATGGGTTAATAGTAAGGAGACCGCTTTAGACAAGGGTTTCTGCCTTTATGTGGATTTAAACTGTCACTATCTGCTAAAAAATGAAAGTGAAAATTCTGAACAAAGCCAGAGCTGCACCCAGGCCAGGAAGGCAGCCTTTAGTTTGGCAAAAAATTAAATAAAAATGCCACTCATTGAATTGGCACGATGGAAATACTTCAAAAAGTAATGGACAGAATCAGGTGGATACAGAAAAATAGACTAGTTATTGGTTAAGATTATAGTAGAAAATAAACCTTTGGGGGGGTATAAATCGACCTGCCAATATCTATGTCCAGTGGAGAAGCAATTATAGAAGTCTTCCACCTTCTGCTCCCCAGAAAGTATTTTGGTCCATATTCCCAGAGGGATAAAGAATAGGGAAGTTTCCAGTGGAAGAGATGGGACACAGAACTATAGTGGTAAGAACTGTGTGGAAGTGCAGCCCTATTATCTTACAGCTGTGTTAATCATTATTGAATCATTTTAAAAAATAAGATGTAAAAGGGGAAAAAAGATAATATATCAACATGCACAAGGTTCTAAAAGAGAGGGAAATGCAAGGCTAAAGGGACTATGCTGAGACCTGACCCCCCACCTTCATGGAAAGACCTTATCTCACCGGAATGGACTGAAGGGGAAGATCTGGGAACAAGCAGACCCTTCAGGCACACAGGAAGACTGACTCCTGCCTGCACCAGACACATCCAGCCAGGAATATCTCTGAAGGGATCAGAAATCTAAGGCCACCAAACTCTTCTCATGCCAGAATTATTCCCTCAGCCAATACACTGTCTAAGACCCACCAGCCTGTCCCATGGTGGGCTCCTCAGCTCCTCCCCTGGTTGAGCTCTCTGGGTCCCAGCAGGGCTTCCCCCAGCAACTATAACTGGGCTTCTTAACTCTTATTCCTTCATCTCCACACCTGACTCTACTTGCCTCATTTGTGTCTCATTTCTTTTTATTTTTTTATATTTACTTATTTCCCCTTTGTGTTGTCCTTTTTTTTATTGTTGCTATAGTCATTATTGTTGTTGTTATTGATGTTGTCATTGTTATATAGGACAGAGAGAAATGGAGAGAGGGGGGGGAGACAGAGAGGAGGGGAGAAAGATAGACACTTGCAGACCTGCTCCACCGCCTGTGAATCGACTCCCCTGCAGGTGGGGAGCCAGGGGCTGGAACCAGGATCCTTACGCTGGTCCTTGTGCTTTGCACCTCGTGCGCTTAACCCGTTGCGCTACCGCCCAACTCCCTTGTGTCTCATTTTCAATACAAGCTACTTAAAAGCAAAAGAATCAGGAACTAGCAAGGTAGCTCACCTGTAGAGTGCACCTGCTTTGCCATGTACTTGACCTGGGTTCACACTTGTCCCCATTGGCACTAGAGAGAGCTTTAGTATGCAATATCTTTCTCTCTGTCTTTTCTGTTTCTATCCGGAAGAAACAAAAATAAATAAATAAATAAATAAATAAACAAACCTCAGTTTAAGGGTCTGAAGCCCAGATGACTATGATGATGACTGAGTAAATAAACAAATAAATATTACTAGGTGTGTATGTAGTTGTTGACGTTGTTGTATTCTGGGGACTTTGTCACTGCATGACACTACCACTCCCAGGGGGCTCTTTTTTTCCTTTCAACATTAGATGGAGTGACAGAGCAGCAGAGAAAAAGGAGAAATACCTCAGCACCATTCTGCTGCTTGCAACGCTTCCCCTGTACCTCAGGTTCCCATGCAGTGCCAGGGAAGAATAAAATATTTAAACTTTAATAAAACACAATAGTTTCAACGTTGAAGATCAAATCGACATGTTACTTGCACGTGCGCGCGCACACACACACACACACACACACACAGTAATACAATATGGCATAAATTGACAAGAAAGACGCCCCCTTCCTAAAAACCCTTGAATAGCTTCCAGACTACTATAGAATAACAAACAAACAAAACCAAAACATTTCTCCTCCATTTACCACCTCCAGAACCTGCCTCTGACCTATCTGAATTGTGCCTGTTTACTTCCTGTTCCTTATCTATCCGCTGGCTGAACAGAATGGCTTACTCTTCTTCAAACCTAACTTTTATTTTTCTTTTCACCTTTAGTTCTTAACTCCTGTTGGAATATTTCTTTCCTTTGTCTGCATATGCTGAAGCCCAATTTATGATGTATGAGTCAATTCAAAGCCCCATTTCCTATGTCCTTATACTTGACACAAGGATGACAAAGCTTCCAACACAAAGCTTCCCTGTAGAAGTCAGTCTAGAACCCCACGGGAGGGAACTGGGGAATGGTCCCAGTTATCTCCTCCTTCCCTCTCAACATCATCACAAACCAAAGAACTCGGGAGTCGGGCTGTAGTGCAGCGGGTTAAGCGCAGGTGGCGCAAAGCACAAGGACTGGCATAAGGATCCCGGTTCGAACCCCGGCTCCCCACCTGCAGGGGAGTCGCTTCACAGGCGGTGAAGCAGGTCTGCAGGTGTCTATCTTTCTCTCCTCCTCTCTGTCTTCCCCTCCTCTCTCCATTTCTCTCTGTCCTATCCAACAACAACAACAACAATAATAACTACAACAATAAAACAACAAGGGCAACAAAAGGGAATAAATAAATTAAATAAATATTTTTTTAAAAAAAAGAACTCACTTACTATTTCAAATTTTATGTTTTTAACAGCATGGAAAGAGGTACAAGTATGTCCTCCAAAGAATTTCCCCCCTGGAATTTTTAACACAGAACTACAGATAAAAGATCTTGTCAAGAATTATTTCTTGGGGGCCCTGTGGTGGTGCACCTGGCTGAGCGCACATGTTACAAAGCTCCAGGAGTAGATTCCAGCCCCCTGGTCTCCACCTGCAGGGGGAAACCTGTGAGTGGTGAAGCAGGGCTACAGGTGTCTCTGTCTCTCTCCCTCTTTATCGTTCCTTCCCTCTCAATTTCTGGCTGTCTCTGTCCAATAGATAAAATAAAGATAATTAAAAAAAATAAAAAGGTGGGAGTCGGGCGGTAGCACAGTAAGTTAAGCACACTGTTGGTATATTCCCTTCCCCCTGACCTCTGAGAAGAATTGGTTTGCCCCTTGCTAGTTTCGTGCCCTGCTTTCTCCCTGCCACCTATGCTAAGGACGGGCAGAGTCCCAGCAGCAGCAGCGGAGAGAGGATGATGGAGAAAAGCACATGGTGTGGTGATTTGCCCGTTCATGAATAAAGATTAAACTGCGTTCTCAGCCCAGCAGTGTGTCTCTGGTCGTCTCTGTTAACCGCCCGTGAAGCCAGCCTGGATAAAACAACATATGGCGCCTACAACGTGGGACCGGACCTGCGCATCTCTCAGATAAGTGAAGACAATTTGGCTACCTATGCACTATGGCCTTCTCTTCTGCTTGTGAAGAGATCTCCAAAGTTCTCTGCCCTTTCTTCACGAGACTGTTTTGCTGTTTCTGGAGCATTTATCTCTGGACCACTCTGTGGTTTCTGCCCAACGCCAGCCCGCAGGAGCCCAACGCCAGCCCGCAGGAGCCAGCTTTCTGCCGTGTGGCACATGGCACTGGGTGTGGGCTCCCTCCACACTGCTCGGCCACTGTGAGCAGGGCAGCAGACATGGCAGGGCCATGGGGCAGGGCCGGGGCAGCCTATCATGGCCTCCACCCCGGGGCACCTCTGCCCGCGCCTTCTGCACTGCTGGCCCGCCCGCCCTCGTGCTATGAAGTCTGGACAGATCCCGGAACACCTGGAGACCATGGGCTCCCTGCCGAAACTGGGCCCCCTGGCCGAGATCTCCAACTTGGGTCTGAAGGCAGACGAGCTAAAATACACAGAGATTTGTCCAGAGATCGCAACCTGCAATTCCTAGAAGTGAAGCTGCCTAAGAGGCCACCGCTGGACAACGCACTCCCAGAACGGCTAAGACAGTATAGATCTAAATTCATGTTTAAAATGACATGTCTTTGTAACAAAAGTTTCTCTCCTTGTATATTGAAGACCATGTGTATGTGTGTGTTTAAAGTTTGGTAATATTAACTTTAAGGTTAAGAATATAACTTTAAGGCTAAATTCTTACCAGGCAAAGTTAAATGAAAAAGGTTTTCAATGTAATTCTCATAAAGATAAAATTAACTTACATTTAAAGTCTGAGGTAAAAATTAGTTAACAATCAATATATTTTAAGTTGGTCAAAACAAAACCTGCGCACACCTAGGGTGTGTCTCTATCTTAAATGGGTGTAACAAAAGGTTAAACAGACTTGTTGATATGTAAAACTCTCGATTACCTTCCCTATTAGAAATGGTAGATTACACAATGGCTATGCTAATGATACTCATGCCTGAGGTTTTCTTTCCTTGATTCTCATGTTTACCTTTTCACATTCTATTGTTTAAACTTTAACCAACCTTAAAATCATTCTAAAAAAGACTTCTAATTGTAATAGTTATCAATTGTGATAAACTTCTAACCTGTTACAAGTTTGTTTCATAGTAAGTAAATTGCAGCTGTCAAGTTCTCTACAGAAAAGCAGAATTCCGGCAGCGGACCTTCCTCATACAACGCTTCAACCCCTGGCACTCTTCCGTGGACATCTGCTTTTGACTGGTACTCCTATTGGACTCACTGGTACACCCTTAGACACTTTGCACAAAAGTGCAAAAGTGCTGCTATATTTCTCAAACACTGACTGCAGCCAGCTGCCTTTGGGACTCTAGGCCATTCCCCACCCCCATGCTAGAAAATGCCCGTCGAGGCAAGTACGCCCCCCAGAGGCAGGAAATGTTTTTTTTAAGCTGATAAAGTTTTGCCCACAGAGGCAAAAAAAATGGCCCCCTCAGGCCCTCCCTTGGCAGCACACTGGTTCTTGTTACTTGCTTACATGTTTCTCCATGTTTGTGCCAGTTTCTTTTTTGAAAATGCCTGTACGATATAGGTTTCTGTTCACCCCACACCCCTGATACTGTGGTCATTTAGTTAAAAACAGAAGGGGGTATTGTTGGTATATTCCCTTCCCCCTGACCTCTGAGAAGAATTGGTTTGCCCCTTGCTAGTTTCGTGCCCTGCTTTCTCCCTGCCCCCTATGCTAAGGACAGGCAGAGTCCCAGCAGCAGCAGCGGAGAGAGGATGATGGAGAAAAGCACATGGTGTGGTGATTTGCCCGTTCGTGAATAAAGATTAAACTGCGTTCTCAGCCCAGCAGTGTGTCTCTGGTCGTCTCTGTTAACCGCCCGTGAAGCCAGCCTGGATAAAACAACAGCACACATGGCACAAAGCACAAGGACCAAAGGAAGAATCCCGGTTCAATCCCCCGGCTCCCCACTTGCAGGGGGAGTCGCTTCACAAGCAGTGAAACAGGCCTACAGGTGTCTATCTTTCTCTCCCCCTCTCTGACTTCTCCTCCTCTCTCCATTTCTCTCTGTTTTATTCAACAACAATGACATCAATAACAACAACAAAAATAACTTCAGCAATAAAACAAGGGCAACAAAGGGGGATAAATAAATAAATAAGTAAATAAATAAATATTTAAAAATTATTTCGTGATCTCAACCTATCTCAGATTCTCCTCAGAAGTCACCCAGGGATTCAGATCAATAGCCCAGTCTATGGCAGGGGAGGCAGCATAATGATTATGTAAAAGACTTTCATGCCCAAGACACCAAAGGTCCCAGGTGCAGTCCCCAACAATAGTAAGTACTAGAGTTGAAAGGTGCTCTGAAAAAAAAATTTAAAAAGGAGGTGGAGGAGGAAGAGAGGAAGGGGAAGGAGAGTGGGAGGGGGAAAAAGAGTCCTTTATAATTAGATTTATTAATCCTAGAGTCTTTCCTAGTCAAGAATCACCAGCTTCCTATTAAGCCACCTCATAACAACCAAAAACGGCCTCTCCTCTCACCTTAAGTAAGTGTTCACTGCTGGCTCTTGAAAGGGCAAGATGTAGCCTCCTCTGATGTGAAGGTTGATGTGCCCCAGAGGAGCCTCCAGGGTCTTTCTCTCACCCACTGACTGGCTGCCAGATCCCTAGAAGGCAGGGAGAGCACGGGTCAGGAATGACGGGAGCCAAGCAAAGGGAATGCTTGCATATTACTACAAGTTCTGGGATGCATTGGATCGACCTTCTCGTGGTGCATCCCGTGAGAGTACCCATTCATTGGGGAAACTGAAGATCCTTCCTAGCCGACTGAATCCACATGGATCCCAGTCACTTTCAAAGCCAGCAACAAGCAGCTCCTGACAGCTTTCAACCTGACCTGTTGACTGGCTATGGAAGAAGGGCAAACGCTAGAAGAAGAAGAAGAAGAACTACAAGTTCTTGCTATTTCAAGGAGGCATGCTGGAACATCAGCAAAACACTGCAGATCTAAGAGGGGGGAAAATTCTGATTTCAGGCTCAGGGAAAAAAAAAAACAACTAGTATAGCCACAGGACCTTTACTAGCTGTCTACAAAATGGAGGACCCCCCCCCCAACTCTTCATCTGCATTATTCCAGCCTTTAGGTCGATGATTGGCCAACAGTTTGTTCGGCTTTGTATGTTAACTCTCTTTTTAGCCACCAGGTTCCAGATGCTACCATGATGCCGACCAGCCTTCCCTGGACAGACAACCCCACCAATGTGTCCTGGAGCTCCAATTTCCCAGAGTCCCACCCCACTAAGGAAAGAGAGAGACAGGCTGAGAGTATGGATCGACCTGTCAGTGCCCATGTTCAGTGGGAAAGCACTTACAAAAGTCAGACCTTCCCCCTTCTGCATCCCACAATGACCTTGGGTCCATACTCCCAGAGGGTTAAAGAATAGAAAAGCTACCAGGGAATGGGATACAGAGTTCTGGTGGTGGGAACTGTGTGGAGTTGTACCCCTCTTATCCTACGGTTTTGTCAGTGTTTCCTTTTTATTAAAAAAAAATCTGATTTCTAGTTTTGCTAAAAACATAGAAACTTAGTCTTCCTCTGTATTTTACATAAAATAGAGACAGGGAGGTGTCAGATATTACCTATTCATGCACCCATGGATACTTTTCTTTAAGCAAACCTTGGAAAACTGAAAGGTGGAAAAGTAATCCCTTAGGAAAGAAGTTCCTAGACATCAGGAGAAACTGCCAGCCTCCTCTCTCCCCTGAATATACCAATTCAGTGTATCACAAAAGATGTCTGCACTCACCGTGCTGTATTCATACCAACGGGCTCTGGGAAAGTAAGCGTTGACTGTGGAAGTGTACTGAAACAGACAATTTGTTCAGAGTTTTGAGTATCCCGATAATGAAATTGTAAATAAAAAAAAAATCTTCCTATAGATTTACAATTCAAATTTGGGATTTGTATCAGTTACTTTAACAGTTGGGAAAGCTTGAAGAAGATCCTGGGCAATTTTTTCTCCAAACACACAAACAAGAAAAATATCTTTTAAATATGTGTTTAGAGTTGCTACCTTGTACATGTGTGACTTCACTTCTCAGGGCCATTTATTCGTTTAGGCAAAGAGACAGAGACAGGGAAAGTGATAAATACCATAACACAAGAGCTTACTCTAGTGCCATGGGATCTCCCATGTGGTGCTGGAGTTTGAACTTGGGTCATGCATAACAAGGTCTGTGCACTGCCCAGTGTTCTCATTCTCGTTCTCTCTCTCTCTCTCTCTCTCTCTCTCTCCCCTCCCCAAAGATCAAGTTTATGAGAGTGAAGCAAAACATTAAAATGAGAAGGCAATTATGGTTGTGACTTGAAAAATATCCATTTTTAATCATATTTTTTTAAAAAAAATTTTTATTTATTGGACAGAGACAGAGATTGAGATGGGAGGAAGCGATTGAGAGGTAGAGAGACACCTGAAGAAATGTTTCGTGCCCCCCCCCCCACCCTTGTGAAGCTTTGCCTCTGCAGATAGGGATTGGGAGCTTGAACCTGATTCCTAGAACATTATACATGAGCTGAGCGTTCACAGTTGTGCCACTACCCAGTCTCAGGATGTGACACTTTAATGCATATGGAGACCTTGAAAACTGACAGCCAACCTCCCCTTGAGGGGTCTAGAAATACCTTTGATTTACAGCAATGATTTTGGGGGCTGGCTGTTAACATACCCTGTTGAGAGCAGATGAGCAGATTACCATATGCAAGGACTTGGGTTCTTGCTCCCCTCCTTATCTTTGGAAGTGGTGAAGCAGGTTCACAGGTGTCTCTTTATTTCTCTCCCTCTCTACCCCAACTCCCTCTCTCAAAGTCTCTCTGTCCTATTAAATTAAATAGAAAAAAAATAAAATAAAGGAAAAAAGTGGCCTCCAGGAGAGATGGATTACTCATGCAGGCACTAGGTCCAGCGATAACTCTTGTGGCAAAAACAAACAACAACAACAACAAAAACAACAAACTCAGTGAACTTGGACAGATGACTAGACAATTTTTAACTCATCTAATTGCCCATTATGCCCTTCAGATAATGGGTCAGAGGGCTTTCGGATCTTAACTGTGGACTCACACTTTGTAGCACGGGACTGATTAAGATGGCAGGGCCCAGCATGAACTGATCATCAATATCCCACGTTGCATTGTCACCTGTAAACCTTAAAAAATATGCATGAAAGATTAAGCTACTGTGTGTGACTGTGAAGAGGGGTCATTCATGAGGGCTTTATATACTCACTCATGGAGAAGGGGCCGGATGACGGTGCTGCCCTCAACGTGAGCCTTATGCATCAGTGTGTAGAAGTAGGGCAGAAGAGTGTATCTGATTTGCAGGACAGTTTTTGAGTATTTTTCAAAGGTGGAGTTCCAGGCTACAGGGTCTTGTCTCTAAAGGTGGATAGGAGCAAAGGTCAAGCCACTTATTTATTTTTATTTTATTTTACTATGAACAGAATATTCACCAAAGAAGAAATACAAAAGGCCAACAGACATGAAAAAAAAGTGCTCCAAGTCATTGATGGTCAGAGAAATGCAAATTGAGATGACAACAACGAGATACCACTTCACTCCTGTGAGAATGTCATACATCAGAAAAAGTAGCAACAACAAATGCTGGAGAGGTTGTAGGGGTCAAAGGAACCCTCCTGCACTGCTGGTGGGAATGTCAATGGGTCCAACCCTTGTGGAGAGCAGTCTGGAGAACTCTCAGGAGGCTAGAAGTGGACCTACCCTGTGAAGCTGCAATTCCTTTCCTGGAGATATATCCTAATAACCCAACACACTTCCAAAAAGATTTGTGTACACCTATGTTCTTAGCAGTACGTTTTGTAATGGCCAAAACCTGGAAACCACTTCTTTACCCCACTCTGCTGAGAATCAGAAAAGCAGCCACAGGCACATGCTATGTGGGTAGCACACACTGTCTCCCTTCACTTCAACCCTAGCTTTCTTTCCCTTCAACCTTGCCATGTCACTAAACGAGAATTTCTTCCTCCCTTCTTTTGATCACAAATGTCAAATTCTCTTGCATAGGATCAACCTTGGTCCTGGACATGGGTGGAGAGATAGGTCCCTATGAAGCACTTGGATGTTTTGTGGGGGAAAATATTCTGAAAGCAGAGGGGTGCTCCTTTAATTTTAGCTCTCTAGGAAGCTATAAAAAGTCCCTCCTGCAGTCAGCATAATGACTATGCAAACAATTTTTATGTCTGGGGCTCTGGACCTCTCAGGTTCTATTACCGGTATCACCATAGACAGAGCTGAACAGTACCCTCAGATATATAAATATATATATGAATATATATTTCCCAAATGTGTGTGTGTGTATGTATGTCTGTGTGTGAACAAGTACGTTCCTAAAAATGGCTGACAATTCTAGGGTTTCGAACTCTGTGAGTATTCCAAGAAAAAGAAAGGAAACTGGTAATTTTGAATGATCATTCTCAAATTCAGCTTAGCTACATTTTAATGCACCTCTTTCTTTACAACTAGATATAATTAAAGCCCCAGGGTCTTAGCTTACACACATTAACTACCAGTTTTTACAACTCAATTTCTACATGATAAAAGTAGCTTGTTGGCACATCATTCACCCATCATAAGTTTATGATCACCATGGAATTTGTAAATTCACTGTGAGCAGCAGACACCCTTAAGAAAGTCCTGTCCAACAGAGACTTCAGCTCTGTTTGCTACTGCTGCCCAGGAGTCTGAGTGAACAAGATGTTACCAGAATGGAAAGAAATGTAATTTTGCCTTTATTCCTCCCTGAAACTCATTCCTGTTCTCAATACCCAACTCCACAAAACAAGGTAAAACATAGGGTGAGACATCATTAAGCTAGAGTCTGTTGTAGCAGATCCAAGGATGTGAGGTGTGTTGAGGGCCCAGTGCCCTACTGTGGAAGAAAGTGACGTGTTGATGAGTGGCTTGGTTTGTGACCCGTATTCTGGGGAGATACGATAGTTGCACATGAGACAAAACCCATGTAATTCATCAATTACCCAAGAAAGTCATCTAGTTACACACATACACACACACACACACACACACACACACACACACACACACACACACACACACACACACACACACACACACATACACCCTTGCCTTTGTTCTCCCAAATAAAATGAATTTGTAAGACTTTGCATTCTCATTCTCATTTTGCTCAGTTCTAAAGGAATCCTCTGTCTCTGCCTGTCTCTGTGTCTTTCCAACAGTCTGGGTGACTGTATTCAACATCAACTGTCCATCAAATGCACTAATCTAGGTTGGGGCCTCCAGGAATGCCAGTATAATATTGTTGGGCTAAAAACAAATTGTGATTTGTAGCCATATAATGGCAATAGCATAAACTATTGCATCACCTTTGCCCCAATGTTGTTGTGGTTCCTGGAAAAAGGATAAAAGGCTCCCAGCTGCATCCAGCGCACACACATCTCATAGTCAGCATCTCCGAAGAATCCACAAATATCTGCTCCTGTCTGAAAAGATACAAAACCAAAGCAGAAGAAATATGAAAATATACGGGACCTACATCACATCAATGGGGAGAACAGTTAATAATATTCACATAGGAGCCATTCTCTGTCTTAATCCAGATTTCTAATCCTAGTCTCAACTCTGACACCACTTTCCCCAAAAATATTTTTAGTCCACCTACATGTTAGCTATCAGGCTCAGGCAAAAATTACTAAAGTCATAGACTCCTAGGAATACACCTAAAATAGACTTCCTAGCTTCTCATGCGAAGACCCCTGATTTCATTTTCTCTATTCCTACCTTTGGGTTCCTGCTTATTAAACAATTTGTCCTGCTTTCTATCTTACTGACTCTCAGCCACCACGTTGCAGATGCTACTTATAATACCATCCTGATATTCCTGGGCAGACAACCTCACCAGTGTGTCCCCAAACTTTACCTCCCCAGAGCCCCAACCCACTAGGGAAAGACAGAAACAGACTGGGAGTGTTGACTGACCTGCCACCACCCATGTCCAGAAGTCAATACAGAAGCAAATACAGAAATCAGACCTTCCACCTTATGCATCCCATAAAGAATTTTGGCTCATAGTTCCAGAAGGATAAAAAATAGAGAAGTTTCCAATGCTGAGGGATGGGACATGGAACTCTGGTAGGGCCAACTGTATGCTATTTTACTATCTTGTAAATCATTATTAAATCACTAGTAATTTTTTTAAGCAAAAGGTACAGTATTTATAGGGTGCAAATACGGTAGAATTTAACCAGACAAGTAGTCGTGGTTTCAACAGATCCGACTTACATAAGGTATTCCAAAGAGACTGAACTCCATCATGCCTGCAATAAGGAAGCACAGCTTTGTCAGACACAGCAGCTGCTGAGAACTGATCATTGGAAGCCTTGGATCACTTGTCATGGCCCAAGAGCTTCAATATTCTAGACTGACAGATGGATGTTTACTAAAACTCTACTGGTTCATGCAGTGCCTTTCAAGAACTCAGCCCACATGGATGTTGATTAGGCAAAGACAGTGCAGCTGGAAGGCTCACACCCAACCCCCTCCCAATCAGCTGAGGCCTCTCACATCCGCCCACACACCAATGATCGATTTCTTCAGTTGGTCCCATTCAGCTCTGTTGTTTCCCAGCCAGTGTCCTCCCCAGCGTCCAGAAGAAGGGAATGTGGAGCTGGTGATGATAACCCCTCGTTGTCCTGTCACCTCCTGCACAGCTCTGGTTGGAAGAGAACAAGGAGGTGAGCTGGAGGTGATACTAAGAATGGATGGCCCTGGAGCTTACGAAACCCACTTTGGATCCAATGGATGCCATCTTGCCACTAAGTGGCCAGACTGAGACTGTGAGTTAGTAAGCACAGCCTGGCTCAGAAGTTCATTCTTTCCTCCTTAATGGAGACTAGAGAAGGAAGAAGGGACCATCTGTCACACTGGGCTAGGCTAGGCTAGGCTAGGCTAGAGTTAATCACTGAGTTGGGAGAAATAGCAGGAAGTTCTGGGTGTACTTATCTTGCAAAATGGCAGAAGTCTGACAGTTCAGAGTAGGCAAACTGGAAGGTGATAAAACCACCAGAATGAAACAAAGAAGAGAATGCAATGATGCAGGAGGAGGGCATGTGGTCAAGTGTGTCCAGTCAAGGCAATGAACCTGACTAACACCAGGCCTACCACGGGGAATAATACCACCTTGTAAACAGCTATGTGAGAATGGGACACAAAGAAAAGGAAAAAAAAAAATAGCCCAAGGTGATCCCTACCTCATTATGTCATTTTAATAATAAGCATTGTGTTTTTTTTTTTTTTTTCACCCATCACCCTCCCCCTGTGGTTTTTTTCTGTATGCATTATGGGTAAGCACATGCACTGAGCACTATTAGCTATGTAACATCCAGCTTGTCAGTCAATTAGGTAATCTCAGACTTTTCTCAATTTTTTGCTTAAAAACACACCAAGTCCTCTACCTCAGGGCTCATCTCCCTTTTGAGGAGTGAGCTCACTCATTCTTGGAGACTACTTTTTCTGACTAACTTTGCAAAAAAAAAAAAAAAAAATCCTCTTTGCTTCAAATTTTTCTGTGTCAATCTTCAAATCTTTGTTGATTGTTACAAGGACCAAAGTGGTTGTTTCTCCATTCAAGCATACCCTATAACGCATCTGAATGTCACAAGCACACTTGCAACCTTCTGTTTGAAGACACTTGTTAACTATGACTGTGAACCTAGATTATGACGTCTATTCATGAACAAGCACTTTTTAAAAGTATTTACTTACTCCCTTTTGTTGCCCTTGTTGTTTTATTGTTGTAGTTATTACTGTTGTTGTTACTGATATCATCATTGTTGGACAGGACAGAGAGAAATGGAGAGAGGAGGGGAAGACAGAGAGCGGGAGAGAAAGACAGACACCTGCAGACCTGCTTCACTGCTTGTGAAGTGACTCCCCTGAAGGTGGGGAGCTCAGGGGCTCGAACCCGGAGCCTTCCCTTGGTCCTTGCGCTTTGTGCCATGTGTGCTTAACCCGCTGCGCTACCACCCACCTCCCGACTCTCTCTTACAAGCACTTTCTTAAAGTGTACAACAACCTGATTGGTTAACAGATTTTTATTGCAAAGAGAAACTCCAATGAGGCAGGTTTGGTGCTCTGGTTTATTTTGTTGTTGTTTCTTTGCTCATTTATACTGTCTCAAATAAAAAGAGCAAGGCAGATAGAGAAAAAGGACAAAACAAACAAACAACAACAACAAAACGTAGTACCTAGGTTCCCTTCACTGTAGTAAGGACCAGACTTGAGCCTGGGTCAAACATATGGTAAAGTAGTGCCATCTTTATCTATCGGAGCTATTTTTCTGGCCCTGCTGCAGCTTGAGTCAGATAACTTCCTCCTTAAAAGCATCAGCTATGTGAAAGCAAGAGTAAGAGTGCTGATCTAATGAAATTCATGGTAGAACATCTGCAGGCATCTCATCACCTAAAAATGTGAATTTCTTTTCTTGTTAAACAATCTAATTAAGTAGTTGTCTATATGGAGGTAGAAAGTGGGCAACGGGTAAAGTCTAGAAGAGATATTTATGGGAAGATTACAGGCACTACCTAATTGTTTTCAGGTAAAGTGTTTTACAACTTTTCAAACAAGGTTCTCTTGACACTCTTGTACTTCTAGGAATAGGAGCAAATAAATGCTAGATAATTTGTAAAAGGGGTTTACAGAGCAAGGAGGCATATCTGAGATCCAGGGTAGATACAACTACAGTTCATTATTTTTGTTGTTGCTGTTGTTGTTTCTTAGTATTTACTAAACTGTGCTATTTTTAGATAAAGAAAGAAAAATAGAATAGGTTGTGTTACAGTAAGGAAGTTGCTCTACCCAGTGAACTATTTCTCCAGCCCCTTCAATAACAATTTAAAAAATATATCTAGGGGGTCGGGCTGTAGCACAACAGGTTAAGGACACATGGTGTGAAGCTCAAGGACTGGGGCAAGGATGCTGGTTCGAGCCCCCAGGTCCCCACTTGCATGAGGGGTCACTTTACAAGTGGTGAAGCAGGTCTGCAGGTGCCTATCTTTCTCTCCCCCTCTCTGTCTCCTCTCCCTTCTTGATTTCTCACTGTCCTATCCAACAATATCAATGACAACAATAACAATAATGAAAACTACAGGGACAACAAAAATGGGAAAAAATGAACTCCAAGAGTAGTGGATTCGTACTGCAGGTACCAAGCCCCAGCAATAACCCTGGAGGCAAAAAAAAAAAAGTCTTTCAATGCAAAGTCTATCTTCTGCATGCAGCCTGAGTCAGAAAATAAACTAATGAAAATCAATGAGTGAGTATAAAAGCCTACAAGTAGATCCTAGTACATAATGTAATCTAAATGTTTATTATGGAAATCATTATAAAGGAAAAATACAGATGAAATATTCAATAAACGATGCCAGAAAATGACACTAGCTACTGTAGTGGAAATGGGGTGTGTGTGTATAATTTCCCCTCTATAACATTAAACAAAATAAAACACAGACAAAGTGGAGTCTTTCCTGTTGGTCTCCGCCCAGACTGAATACCTAACATCAGAGCAGTTACAATCTCTCCTAAAAGTGCAACTTTCAGTCAGTCAGTCTGGAGTTTCCTCCTCAGGACTGGTGAGATGAGAGGGCTTCACCTGAGATAATCTCTCCTTCCCCTCGTTGCCTCCCCCCACCCCATCTTCCCAACTACAACAAAACACTAAGAAATAAATGAAACTAACGGTGAAGACCTGGGTTTGAACCCTGCTCTATGCCTTCAGGGTGGACACTTTACAAACTGTGAGGCAGGTCTGCAGGAATCTAATTTCTCTCTTCCTCTGTCTCCCCAACCCTTCTCAATTTGTTTCTGTCCTATCAAATAAAATACAAAAAAAAAAAAAAAAAAAAAGGAAAGGATGGCTTCTGGGAGTGGTGAATTTGTAGTGTCAACACTAAGCCCCAGCCCCAGCAACAGCCCTGGTGGCAATAAAAAATTAAATTAAATTAAAAATGTAAAATCTAGTAACTGCTGGATAACTTTATTTTAAATTGATTTAATAACGATCAACAAGACCATAGGATAAGAGGGGTATAATTCCACACAATTCCCACCACCAGAATCCCATCCCATCCATTGGAAGCTTTCCTATTCTTTATCCCTCTGGAAGTATGGACCCAGGATAATTATGGGAAGCAGAAGGTGGAAGGTCTGGCTTCTGTAATTGCTTCTGCACTGGACATGGGCATTGGCCAGTTGATCCATACTCCCAGCCTGTCTCTCCCTTCCCCTAGTGGGGTGGGGCTCTGGGGAGGTTGGGTTCTAGGACACATTGGTGAGGTCAACTTCCCAGGGATAACTTTAAGAATATACCCAAGGCCATCTAACTTCTCACTTCATTTATTTTTTATTATTTATTTTTCTTTGATATTATAGAGAGAAATAGAGAGAGGAAGGGAAGATAAAAAGGGAGAGAGAAAGAGAGACATGAAGCTTTCCCCCTGCAGGTGAGGACTTGGGCTTAAACCTGGGTACTTGCACTTAATAACATGTACATTCAGAAACTGGGTATTCCATCTCTTGGCCCTGACTTCTTATTTTAAATAATCGAATTTAGCAACTTACCTGTCTGCCTCTGATAAATGTATTCTGTAGTGGTGCGGTTGCTTAGGCAAACTTGCCACTTGTTATAACATTCATCCATCATATTGGCATCCTGGAGAGCATGCTCAGTATATACAAGACAAGGCAAACACAGTAAGCATTGCTGTGATGATGAAAAAACACTCACTCATAGGTGGGTCTGGTCTGGGACCACCCATAGAGGCTGTGCACATCGTAGTGTCGCACAGGGGAGCCATCGATCAGCATCTGCTGTCCCTCCATGCACAGGGTCTTGTTGCTGAGGCCCTTGTCCCTAGATTCCAGATCTGAGAAAACACACTGAGTTAGTCCTCAAGCCATTTGATTTGCACATTTCCTAGAAGTTCCCAGCATCCTGACATTTCTCTGTCTCTGTCAATAGTTTTGATACCAGTAACAGCATCAATTCTAAGATTTTTTTTTCTTGTCTCCAACATCAATAAACTCTGACTTATGAGCAATGAGTGGTATGAACAAGACATGAGATAGAGAAAGGGAATGATCTTTCTTATATTTATGTATTGAATAGAGACATAAAAATCAAGAGGGAAGGAGGAGGTAGAAAGGGAGACAGACAGAGAGACAACTGCAGTGCTGCTTCACCACTTGTGAAGCTTTTCCCTTGCAGATGGGTACTGGGGATTTGAACCTGGGTCCCTGTGCACTGTAGTGTAAGGACTTAACTAGGTGCACCAGTGCCTGGCCCCAAGAAAAGGACTTTTTGTTTTTTTACTTCAAAGCTAAAGTCTCTAGAGTGCTTAGTAATTCATTCGTTATTAAGTCAATCACTTCCACATGATGGTAATGTTTTCAAGGACATAATTTGTTCTTCTCAACTTTGTATTGTGTCTAAATTGTTGTGCTCTTCTAGAACTTGTCTGACACACAAATGTGAAGTAACCAAAAGAACAAATGAAAGAGGAAGCTGAAAAGACAGAAAGGCACTGAAGAAGGAATGAAAAAAGGGTGGGGGGAAGAAGAGAGGGAGGAGGGAACTGGTGAGCAACAGAAAGAAAAGCAGTGACAGAGACATACAGATACTTGGATTCCAGATTCTGTCCCACAAGTTACATTTTTTAAAAAAAAAATTATTTATTTATTACTGGATAGAGACAGAGAGAAACTGAGAGGGTGGAGGCAGATAAAGAGGGAGAGAGACAGAGAGACACCTATAGACCTGCTTTACCACTCACGAAGCTTTTCCCCTGCAGGTGGGGACCAGGGACTTGAACCTGGGACCTCTTGCACTATATTGTGTGCACTTAGCCAGGCGTGCCATCTCCTGGCCCTGCACAAGTTCCTTTTAAGAAAATCAGTTATTACATTCTCTGGGCTGAGAGCATCCAGCTTTCTGAGATGCCTTTGATGACAAGGCCCTGTGATCCCTGATTTCTGTTTGTACCAGGGGACGATCAGTGTTCTCATGAAGTGTCTTCAAGTGTGAGCAGAAAGAATTCTGGGACCAGTATTTTATACTCTAGTCAGATGAGAGGGAGAAAGATGGAAAGGGAGAAAAACAGACAGTGAGAGACATACTATTTAACAGACACAGAGGGAGAGAAAGTTTGGTGGATGGAGTTATTCACAGCTCTAGTGATTAGTCCATTAGTTATCAAAGTACTCAGATAAGCCAAGCCTTGCTTGGCCTCCTCCTCCATACTTTATTATTGATTATATAAATCATGTAATTATGGCATGATTCATGAGGAATTTGTTTGTTTACATGCATTGGCCATTCTGTTTGGGGAGGTGGTATATCAAGTTTAAGAGTATTTTCCCCTCTGTTAGGAGGAGATGAACAGAGGGCTCTGAACTCCAGGTCCTCCAGGATCTGAACAGGATATGCCATCACCCAGAGAGAAGAGACCTGGGAGTCAGGTGCTGCTTCTATTATCTGAGAGGGAAGAGGGGAAAGGAAGGACACTTAAAAGTTGTAATAAGTGTAGGTGTGGCATAGAAAGGCAGAGCTTTAGAAGTGAATAAAAATGGACACAACCACACACACACACACACACACACACACACACAATGTTTCCCCTCTCTAAAATGTGGCTGTCCTTTGACTATAAAGAGAGAGAGAGAGAGAGTCAGGTGGTAGCGCAGTGGGCTAAGCACACATGGCAGGAAGTGCAAGGATCCTGGTTGGAGCCCCCGGCTCCCCACTTGCAGGGGAGTCAGTTACTTCACAGGTGGTGAAGCAGGTCTGTAGGTGTCTGTCTTTCTCTCCCCCTCTCGGTCTTCCCCTCTTCTCTCCATTTCTCTCTGTCCTATCCAGCAATGACGACATCAATAACAACAATAATAACTACAACAATGAAAAACAACAAGGGCAACAAAAGGGAAAATAAATAATATTAAAAAATTTAAAAACAAAAGAGAGAGAGAGAGAAAATTGAAAAAAAATACATACATGGTATATAAGGTGGCTTATTAAGATTTTTATTCCTGCAGCCCTGAACAGATCCATCCACAAAGTTTGACGGCTCATTCATAGCCTGCAATAAGTCAGGAACAAGATTCCATGAAGACAATGATAAAACTTCAACACTTCAGTTTTGTTTTTTTTAACAATAACCCTTATTCTCATTTCTCCAATCCCAATTTCTTACTTTTCTTTTCTTTTTTAATATTTTATTATTTAATGAGAGAAATACAGATAGAGAGATAGAGAGACCAGATCACTGCTTAGCTCTGGCTTATGGTGGTGCTGGGGATTGAACATGGGATCTCAGAGCCTCAGGCAAGAAAGCCTTTAGCATAACCATTATGCTGTCTCCCCAGTCGGCTTCCTACTTTTCCTTTTTCTGAATTCCCTCCCTGTGCCTTCACTACTAATAATTCCAAAGGGGTGGGAGGGAAATCAGTAAGTGTGTACTTACAATCCACAGCCCATCAAACTCCAAGCTCTTCTCTGGAGCACGAGGATTTGCGTAGAGCTCTTGTATCTCTTGTTTCCACCATGCAGGTGTGCTGGTGCGCAGGAAGTCAGGAAATGCCACATGGGCTCTGTACAACTATGAAGAATAAGACTCAGCATCACCTTGGGTTCCAGTCCGTCCCAGAAGGGGAGTGTGGCGACAAGGAAGGGGAATTGACCAGGTATTTGCATAACAGGGAGAGAGAAGCATTTAAGAGGATCCAACCCCCTTGCATTTAGCCTGAGGACCTAGAAATTAACATTTTCCAATCCCCACCTCCACACCTGAAGAACAATGGTAAATAATTTGCCTGGTGATTTAGGGTTGACCTACTAGATTATTCTAGGTTGCACTTAACTGAAACTTAAAAAAAAATTAAAAAGACAGTGGGCAAAACAAGGCTTTCAAGGCAAGATGTCCCTCCCTGTTGGCCAATGCTTATTTTTATAAATAGTTGAGGCTAGGTGGTGGCACACCTGGGTGGACGCACGTGTTCCCATGTGCAAGGATCCAGGTTCAAGCCCCCAGTCCTCTACTGTGGGAAGAAAGCTTTGTAAACGGTGAAGCAAGGTTGCCGTTGTCTCTCTGTCTCTCTCCCTCTCTATCTTCCCTTTCACTCTCAATTTTTAACTGCAGTCAGTAAAGAAATATAGTAAAGTATTAAAAAATAAAATACTGGGGATCAAGCGGTAGAGCAGTGGGTTAAGCACACGTGGCTCAAAGTGCAAGGACAGGAGTAAGGATCCAAGTTTGTGCCTTGGCTCCCCACCTGCAGGGGGTTCGCTTCACAAGCCTTGAAGCAGGTTTGCAGGTGTCTTTCTCTCCCCAGTCTGTCTCCCCCTCCTCTCTCCTTTGCTCTCTGTCCTATCCAATAACAATGACATCAATAACAACAACAATAATAACCACAACAAAGATAAAACAACAAGGACAATAAAAGGGAAAAATAATAAAATACTTTAAATATTTTAAAAAGTCTTTCCACAGCACAAATAAAGTAATAGTTATTAGTTGTCAGCAAGCAGACAGGCTGAAGATGCTTTATTTGAGTTCTATTCCACTGTCCCACCTCCCCTTCCTCAACTCCCCCCTGCAGAAATTACCTCATGCAGCAGTTACTGTAGTTATGGAGAAATCAGGGCAATTTTTGTTTTTTGCTTTCACTGAAGAAAGTGCTATCATTTCCAATCCCCCTTCAAGATGTTCATACATTTTTATGACTAGGATTTAAGCATTAACTAGAAAATTAATGGCTAGTGTGTAAGTAATGGACTTAATGAAACATAAATGCTTTTTCTCTACTGGGCAAATGAATGAGCCCAGTCACCCAGAAGCAGGTAAGCTGGAGAGAGGAGGGGACAGTAGATGCCCAGGTTGATGTGACCACAAGTGACATGGACAGCTTTCTTAAAAGAACTTTCATGTTCTTTTATGGATGGACTAGTCATCAAAACTCAGTTTGTTCACAACTTCTTCTGTAAAAATATCCTAGACTCTAAAGTCCTTGGTTGTCAAGGCACAGATAGGAATTCTTTGCTGCACTGCTGCCTTACGCACGGGCTATGCCACAGTTCTCAATTTTGTTGCTCAGGCTGAAATTTTCATTTAGCTAGACAGAGAGGGAGGGAGAGAAGAAGGGAGGGTGGGAGGAAGGGAGGAAGGGAGAGACAGAGAGAGACAGAGAGAGAGAGAGGTTGAGAGATCACAAAGCCAGAACTTCTGGTTTTGTTAAGGAAAATTAAAGCCCTAGGAATCAATCAGTCCTCTCCCCGTTCCAGCAATGTGAATTGACTCACAAACCAGCAGATCTGAACTGAACCATGACTTGCTCTGATAAGGAGTTCTGCCTCCATGGCCCCAGAAATAAGAAAAAAAAAGTCATACATGATTCAATATGGCAGCCCCTCCTCTCACTGATAACACTTCTGCTTCTGTAAACTTGCCCCAAGACCCTTTGTGATGAATGGCCAAGGTGTTTTTGCTTCTGCATTTCCTGCCTTTTCTTTTCTTCTCTTTTTTCTTTTCTTTCCTCTTCTCTCTTTCTTTCTTTCTTTCTTTCTTTCTTTCTTTCTTTCTTTCTTTCTTTCTCTCTTTCTTTCTTTTTCTGTTCCCAACGTAAATTAGAAGTGCTGTCCTGAGAATCCCCAGCCTCGAGGCACATAAATACACCCAGGAGCTTCATAGCTGTGGGGTCTCAGTCAGTAGATAGCACATGAGCCTACTGAGACCACGCCAGCGAATAAAGGTGTTCTCCTCCCAATCTCAGCGCGGCTTGGGTCTTGCTGGCCTGTGATTTCTGCAGCCCTGGCACTGTGGCACACACTTCAACCTGGGCTGCAAACATGACAGGGCATGTGTCCACTCAGTGAACTATCTTTCAGCCCTAAAGATATTACATTTGTGATTTTTAGATCATTTCTTGTTGTATTTTTCATTTTAGGATCTCCATGATAAGAAATAATCACTTGATAATCCAGTCAATTTAGAAGTACTTATCCAAATACCCAGGGAGATATAGCTGTGATTTAGAACCCAGGATCTGAATGTGTGAAACTCAGAGATTATAGTATTAATCCCCTGTACTGCATGTGTCAGAAGTGATCAGTATGTCTGTCCTCTCTCTCTTTCTCTCTGAAAAATAAATAAGATTAAAAAAAAAAGCAAACAAATAAACAACACCAACAAAATGAATATCCAGGGCAATGTAGGCAAATACCTATTTGTAACTGTACCTTAACCTGAGTTTCATGATCAAGGGATCCGTCCACATTTACATTGGGCAGTTCTGGCCAAACCTAGAGGGGGATTAAAAAAAAAAAAAGAAAAAAGAGAAAGAAAGACAGAAAATAAAAAGGAGTACAATATATACAATTCCCACCACCAGAGCACCATATCCCATCTCCTCCATTAGAAACTTCCCTATTCTTTTTCCCTCTGAGAGTATGAATTGTACCCCTCTTATCCCACAATCTTGTCAATCACTACTAAAACAGTGATAATAATAATAAGAAGAAGACGTTGAAAAATAAGAAAACAAAAAGCAGAACCTGGATTAGGTTTGGTGTTTTTGCACATAAGTAAAAGACTCTGGGGTGAGTGATGAGGGTGGGGGGGTTCAGTAAAAGAAAAAGAAAAGCTTAAAAAGACATAACATGTGGACTCTGTGATGTTTCATGTAGCAGCCTCCACAAAATTGTTTCCATAAAATTCCTGGGGCTCTCTACCATTAATTACCCCAGTGTTAGAGGCTGAGTTTGTAAATTCTATTAGGTAAAAATAGAATCTTTGGACTTATTACTCCATACATTTTCAACATTGCAGTTTGTTTCTTTATTTACTGTATTGCCCCCAGGGTTATCTTTGGGCCTCAGTGTCTACGTGAGGAATCTACCACTCCTGGCAACCATTTTTCCGTTTGTTTTTATTTTTTACTTGATATGACAGAAAGAAATTAAGAAGTGAGTGGGAGATAGAGGGAGAGAGAGGTACCTACAGAACTGCTTCACAGTTTGTGAAGCTCCCCCCAACCCCACACCCCCCACAAACACACAGGTATGGACCAGGGGCTTGAAGTCTGGTCTTTGTACAGAGTAATGTGAGCACTTTACCGCATGCGTCACCGCATGCCCTCAACATTCCAGTATTTGTGGGAGTCAGGCGGTAGCACCTCGGGTTAAGTGCATGTGGTGCAAAGCACAAGGACTGGCGTAAGGATCCTGATTCGAGCCCCAGGCTCCCCACCTGCAGGGGTCGCTCACAGGCAGTGAAGCAGGTCTGCAGGTGTCTGTCTTTCCTCCTCTCTGTCTTCCCCTCTGCTCTCCATTTCTCTCTGTCCTAAGAACGATGATATCAATAACAACAACAATAATAACTACAATAACAATAAGAAACAAGGGCAACAAAAGGTAAAATAAATAAATATTATTTTTTTAAATTCCAGTATTTGTTTGTTTCTTTACATATTTATTTATCTGCTTGCTGTTTTGTCAGCAGGGTTATTGCTGGGGCTCAGTGCCTGCTTGAGAAATCCACTGCTCCTGGGGGCCATTTCCCCATCCCCTCCCTTTTTTTTATTTGATAAGATGGAGAGAAATGGAGAGGTGAAGGGGAAATAGAGGAAGAGATAGGAATTTGTTTTAAACATAGCTCTTGAAATATCTCCTGTCAACTGAGTATGAAGCTTTTGGCTATAGCTGTCAGAGGCCTCTAATATTTTCTTTACAATTAACACATGTGAGGTGTGAATCTAAAGTAACAAGATTGGTGCCCAGGAGGTGGCTCCGCAGGTTGAGTGTAGGAGTTACATGTATCTCTCTCTCTCTTACACACACACACACACACACACGCGCGCACACACACACACACACACACACACACACACACACGTGCATCATATGATCACTGTATCACATATACCAGAGTGGTGCTATGGCTTTTCTCTTTCTCTCTTTCACAAAAATAAATAAAATACATCTTAAAAAAAAATGAAGCCCGTTTCCATCCACCGCCCAGAAAGGAAGCTTTGATACTTTCAAGAAACAGTATCAGTATTTGTTTGGGACCCAAGTACATGCAGCTCTCATGACAAGTGCCTTCTCCCAGGCTTTACCTTTCCCCAGATGATATCATTGCCCTTCTCCCAGGCTTTACCTTTCCCCAGATGATATCATTACTGTCGGGCCATTTGATGAACACATTATTTTCCTGCCCGCGGGTGAAGGGGAGATACTGGGTCTCATTCCCAGAGATGGCTGGATCCTGCAACAAAAGTGTGTAGACACCACTAACGTGAAAAACAAGAAGTTCCCTCAAAAACAAAACAAAACAAAACAAACAAACAAAACTCCTCTCTACATTTGGACAATTGGTGACTCAGTATCTCAGCACTAATACAGAAGTAGGGCCCACAGGTTATTTGCCTTCATCGGCTGGATTACTAGGAGATAATTTTTTTTTTCTGCACAGTTCTTGAGGGGAAATAGTTTGCCAAATGCTTACAGATAATATAAGAATACAAATCTCGTTTATAAAACATTATCCCCAAGAGGAGAAAAATAATTCACTGTGTTTCTCCAGTGTAATGGCTGCATGAATATTAAAAAAAACTTTTTACTATTTATTTTCCCTTTTGTTGCCCTTGTTGTTTAACATTGTCGTGGTTATTGATGACATTGTTGTTGGATAGGACAGAGAGAAATGGAGAGAGGAGGGGAAGACAGAGAGGGGGAGAGAAAAACACACACCTGCAGACTTGCTTCACCACCTGTGAAGCGACTCCCCTGCAGGTGGGGAGCGGAGGAAGGGACTTACGCAGGTCCTTGAGCTTTGCTCCATGTGCACTTAACCTGCTGCGCCACCTCCAGACTCCAGAACTAACTTCTAATTTGCAGCCCAACTTTGTCTACCAAAATGCTCTTCCCTGTTCACCGCATCCCATACTTGGCCCCATTACTTTGCAATACAACCGATTCAACAGCTGCTGTAAGTAATAGCATTGTCTGAAATTATATTTTTAAAGTTTATTTATTGGCAATCTCGCTCCAGTAGAATAAACCTTATGTAAGAAAAAGAACATTATTTCTTTTGTGAACGTAAATCGCACACTTGCACTTTTGAGACAGTACTTTTCAAACACCCAGTATTTGGGCTAGGCAGTGCTGCAACTCGTTGGGCACATACATTACAAAGTACAAGGACCTGGGTTCAAGCCCCCAGTCCTCAATTGCAGAGGGCAAGCTTCAGAAGTGGTAAAGCAGGGAGTGGTTCAGATGTCTCTCTCTCTTTCTTTCTTTCTTTCTTTTCTCTTGTCTTCTCATCTCTTCTCTTCCCTCCTTTCCCCATCTTTTTTCTTCCCTTCCTTTTCCTCCCCTTCCCTTCCTTTTCCTTCTCCTCACTTCCCTTTTCTCCCCTCTTCACTTCTTTCTCTCTCCTCCTTCTCCTCCTGCTCCTTCCCCCCTTCTTCTCCTATCTCCCTTTCCCCTCTTGATTTCCTTCTGTCCATATTCAATAAAAATAAATATTATAAATAAATAAATGGAAAAAATAAAAAACTATTGTATCCAATTTAAAAGGAAATATTGATGTTCTAAGTTTTAAATCAGTTGTTTGTGAGTTTAATAAAACATATTGAACCTTAAACCTCACCACTGCAGAAAATGGGTGCAATTAATTTAAGATACCTGTATCCCCCTGATGTGAGGAAGAGACTAAGATACAGATGTTGCCTCTGAGGCACAGTCTGAAATCATGAAGCATTTTGCTTTTCCCTGCACTCAGTGCTTCTCAGTTCTAACTCTGAAGAGAACAGCTATGCTTACATCCCGCTAACACTCGGTCATAGAAATGAATGTTGCAAAATCTCATCTCAAACGTTTAAAATGTTTTCCATGTGTTTTTTCTCTTATACTTTTCAAAATAAAAAAATACATATTCTATAATATATATTTCAATTTAATTTTTATTTTAAATAGTTCAATAAGGATTATATATAATCTATAGTGTATATAGTGTCACAGGAATTTGCAGGCCATGGACAAGATGGCTTCATGGACTGTTCCTCTGGTTTCCCTCAGCAGTAGGCTTTCTGAGGCAGGAACATAGGAAAATGAAGTGGAAATACATCTATCTAACTACTTACCAGACTGAGGATAAACCTCATGCCGTCCTTCCTCATCTTCCCCATCAGGACACCAAGGTTTTGAAAGCTCGGGCTAAGAGTGAAGTCTAACTTCCGGTCCATGTAGTCAATGTCGACATGCTGGACATCCTACAGGAAGGAAAGAACAAGGTGTTTGGAGCCATGTAGCAGTCACTCTCACCCCAGGGCTCACAGGCTGCTTTGCCAAGTTCTCTGCCAGGCTGTTTTCTGAGCCCAACACAAATCCTTCTGGATTTATTGCAGTAACCCTGAGACTGAATTTTTGATCCTGCTGATAGAAATTCCTTCCAGATGCATGCACGTAGATCCCCGTTCTAGCTCCTTCTACTCCCCAAACTGGAATTAGCTTGCCTTTTGTCCTCTCCACTTATGTCTTTTTTTCTTTTTTTTCAATTGAATCTTTTTAAATAAATCTTTTAAAATTTATTTATTTTTAATAACAGAGAGTCATGGAGATAAAGATGCATACAGAGAGTATCTTCGCTTTGCTCTGAATTGTGGTGGTGCTGGGGATTGAACCTCAGACCTCATTGTGTCAGGCACAAAAGTCTTTTGCAGAACCATTATACTGTCTCCCCAGCCCCATTCATGTCTTTTCTACTCTTCAGATCTCAAACTCTCTTGTCTATCAAATAGCTGGTTGAATGACAAGGGCAGAAAACAGGACTTCCCTGAGGAATGGAATCATTTAAATATCTTTTCTTTTCCTCCAGTGAACTCAACTAAATTTATTCGATTGTACAGCTCCTTTGTATTTTAAAAAATAAAATTTTTATTTGTTTGATAGAACAGGGAGAAATTGTGAAGAGAGGGGAAACAGAGAGGGAGGGGGAGAGACACCTGCAGCATTGATTCACCATTTGTGGAGCTTCTCCCCACAGGGGGGACCTGGGTCCTTGAGCTCAGGGCCTTCCCGTCCTAGAGTATGTACTCAACCAGGTGTAACGTTGCCTGACTCCCTCAACTCTACTGTCTGACAGCCATCTGGAATGTTTATGGAGAATGTGTATAGGATGTGTGTGTGTGTGTGTGTGTGTGTGTGTGTGTGTGTGTGTGTGTGTGTATAATGTACATATACCATCTATAGCTTTCTAGAATGTATATATTTCTGTCAACATCATTTGGTCGACCCTTAAGATAACCTTGTCTTCCCTTTTCTCAGTGCAATACCAAGTTTTTACACATGAAACTTACCTAGTTCTTAATTGTGGAATGTTGACTAAAGTAGCTAACATTGCAAAATAGGGGTGTTTCCTTCAGTGAATAAATGGTAACAGTGAATAAATGGTTCAATCTCTTAAGGCTCTATGTAGAATGTGTTTCTGGGAGTAAAGACTTGTGCTTAAGTCAAAGTTTGGAAAAGAAAGAACCTACAGGCTACTAACACTGATTCCCTTGGTAATTTAAATCTATGATTTTTAAAATTTATAATTTTGTTTATTTATTCTTCTAGCATTTGCCCTTCTTCCGTAGCCAGTCAACAGCGTCAGGTTGAGCCTGATGTAAAGTTTCGAGACCTCCTTTGAATCTGGAGAGGTGGCAGTCGTTGACTATGTGGGTCATAGTCTGTCTGTAGCCGCAGGGGCAGTTCGGGTGTCTCTGGCTCCCCAGCGATGGAACATAGTGGCGCACCGGCCATGGCCTGTTCGATAGCGATTGAGGAGGGCCCAATCATAACGTGCTAGGTCACAGCCGGGTTGACGCTTGCAGGGGTCTGTGATGAGGTGTTTGTTCTTTACCTCAGCTGACTGCCAACTCTGTTTCCAAGAGTCTGGAACAGAGAAGTTCAGTGTAGGCGTAGGGGACCAGATTGGGTGACGAGACGTCAAGCGTTGGACAGGGTGGGCGAAGATATCCGCGTATATTGGCAGGTCCGGTCGAGCGTAGACGTGGGAAATGAACTTAGATGATGCCGCATCCCGACGAATATCTGGCAGGGCGATGTTGCTAAGAACTGGCAGCCATGGAACCGGGGTGGAACGGATGGTTCCAGAAATTATCCTCATGGAGGAATATAATTTGGAATCGACCAAGTGGACATGGGGGCTACGGAACCATACTGGGGCACAGTATTCTGCAGTGGAATAGCATAATGCCAGAGAGGATGATCGTAGTGTGGAAGCGCTCGCGCCCCATGAGGAGCTGGCCAGTCTTGCATTGATGTGATTCCTCGCGCCCACCTTTGCTGCAGTTTTTATGAGATGTTTGTGAAATGACAGAGTGCAATCGAGAGTTATTTATTTATTGTTTATATATTTATCACTGGGGCTAGGTGCTGGCATTATTATCTGCTTCCATTAGCTAATTTTTCTTTCCCCCTACCTTTTCTATTATGTTTGATAGAACAGAGGGAAATTGAGAGAAGAATGGAGATAAAGATAGAAAGAAAAAGAGAGACACCTGCAAATCTGCTTCACCACTTATGAAGTGTGCAGGGGCTTCAACCCTGGTCCTTGTGCATGATGATCTGTGCACTTAACCTGGTGTACCACTTCCCTGCCCCTGATTTTTTTTTAATTTTTAATTTTCCTGTTTTTACTTCTTCTTCTTCTAGCGTTTGCCCTTCTTCTGTAGCCAGTCAACAGAGTCAGGTTGAAAGCTGTCAGGAGCTGCTTGTTGCTGGCTTTGAAAGTGACTGGGATCCATGTGGATTCAGTCGGCTAGGAAGGATCGTCAGTTTCCCCAATGAATGGGTACGACCTTCTCGTGGTGCATCCCGTGAGTACCCTGTTTTTACTAATTAAGTTTAATTACATACAAGAAAAAACTAAGTCTGGCTGAACATTTCCAAGTTCTTGATAAGAATTCCATAATGTATCTTCTAAACATTCATTAGCCTTTAAGATCTCAGGAGATGAATTGGTAACAGAGACAGAAAGTGAATGATAAAAACGGATGGTTTAAAAAGAAAAAAGAACAAGCTATCGTTGTAATTCTTCAAGCTTATAATGACTGACTGTACTTTTTTTTTTTGCCTCTAGGGTTATTGCTAGGGCTGGGTGCCTGCATGATGAATCCACTGGTCCTAGAGGCTATTTTTTCCCATTTTGTTGCCCTTCTTGTACTTGTTGTAGTTATTGTTGACATAGCAGTTGTTGTTGTTGGATAGGACAGAGAGAAATGGAGAGAAGAGGGGAAGAGAGAGAGGGGGAGAGAAAGATAGGCACCTGCAGACCTGCTTCACAGCTTGTAAAGCGACCTCCTGCAGGTGGGGAGCCGGGGTCTCGAACCGGGATCCTTACTCTAGGCCCTTGTGCTTTGCGCCATGTGTGCTTAACTCGCTGCGCTACCAGCCAACTCCCTATTGACTGTACTTCTAGGGACTTATCTAAGGGACGTTGTGCCAGACACATAGATACCTAAGTGTATTTTAGAGAAATAGAACTGATTAATTGCTTTCTTTCATACTGCCTCTTCATATTTATATTTTTAAGAGTTTCCTAGAACTGTCATAATTTTAACATGATTCCCACTTAGAAATCTCCAAATCCATAGCTTAAGACTAATTCTGGTAACTGCTAGGTAATTCTGAAGAGAGAATAAGTCCAAAATGCTTCAATCCCACTGCGAAGTGCTCAAAGCATTATGCAACAATCCTTGATTTCAAATTGTACTATGAATTAAATTTGAAAAACATTGTGTTCCTCACAGAACTGGATCCATGGTTACATTTTTTTTTCCCCTGAGGTAGTCACCAGTCATCTCTGTGGTAAAGTTTTCAATCTACTATCAGCTACAAACTCTCCAAACTAATTAAACCAAGCAGTGAAGGAGTTCGTACATAAGGGATCTGTGCTGCCTTCATCTGATCATACAAACTGGAGATCTCAGCATCGTTCTGGTACCCATAACGACTCAGCTGGAATCCCAAGGCCCAATATGGAACCATCGCTGGACGACCAATCAACTAGAATTAAAAAAAAAAAAAAGAAAGAAAATGGCGTTAGGTGGACATCACTGAGAAATAAAGATATCTGACTTATACTTGATGCAATTTGAGAATGTCTGCTGATTTCTATCAGACACAAGAGCTCACACACAAGAAAAGTAAAGATTCAAAGAAGAGCGGAATAACGACAGGGAATGATAGAAAGTCTCCTAAAGGGAGTCTGTCAGTAGCGCAGCAGGTTAAGCGCATGTGGCGCAAAGCGCAAGAACCTGTGAGAGGATCTCGATTGGAGCGCCTGGCTTCCCACCTGCAAGGGGGTAGCTTCACAAGTGGTGAAGCAGGTCTGCAGGTGTCTGTCTTTCTCTCCGCCTCTCTGTCTTCCCCTCCCCTCTCCATTTCTATGTGTCCTATCCAACAACAATGACATCAATAACTACAACAATAAAACAAGGGCAACAAATGAAAATAATTAAATAAAAAAGAAAGTCTCCTAAGATGTCCCTTTTAGGAAATCTGAGAATTCAGTAGTGTCTACTGATAAGGCATTACTAAAAAAAAGTAAATAAAAACTTAGTAAATGATGAAGAGAATAGTGGGTTATCAGGACGACTACCAACAACCCCTTAATATAAAAGCTTAGATTCCAAGGAAGACCCTAACAATACCAGAAGAACACCCAATGATTGTAAGAAAAAAATATCTATCTTAGTAAGAACATGTTAATACCCAACAAACATTTTATAGCTTATGCGATAGATTTTCATCCATCTACCTATCCATTTATTTACTTATTTTCCCTTTTGTTGCCCTTGTTGCCTTATTGTTGTACTTACATTGTTGTTCTTATTGATATCATTGTTGTTGGATAGGACAGAGAAATGGAGAGAGGAGGGGAAGACAGAGAGGCGGAGAGAAAGACATACACCTGCAGACCTGCTTCACTGCCTGTGAATGCCCTGCAGGTGGGGAGCAGAGGGATCGAACTGGGATCCTTGTGCTTGTCCTTGTACTCTGCGCCAAGTGTGCTTAACCTGCTGTGCTTACCACCCGACTCCCTCATCTACTTATCAATCATCATTATTGTCTATCTCAATCTCTTCATCATCTATCAGCCTAAGAGATGGAATGATTTCCAACCTCAGTGTATTGCTGAGTGACAAGCTCTGGAGTTGGGCCCAAGACCATATAAAAGTCCAAAATTCCTCCAGTGGTGCGGTATGTCAGGGCAGGTGTTGGCAGGAATGACACATCTGTAAAGAAAATAAGAAGAGCAGAATTCTGTGAGTTGTCAATCACTAATATAAAGAATATACCCTAGTGTATTTTCCCCCACACCCTTTTGTTGCAGTGACTACCTCCTCTATAATGTTTTTCTCATTCATCAGAATTGGAAATAAACTTGCAAGTGTCCCTATCATATCCTCAATCTCAATATGATCTGCTGGTCCCAGTTCAGGGCGCCAGCTGCCAGGCTAGCTTCGCAGGCAGGAGAGAGACGACTAGGGACTCATGGCTGAGCTGGGAAGCAGTGCGATGCAATGCTGGCAATGCTGGCTTTATTCATCTGCATTTATACTCTCCAGGAAGGAAGTGGTAGGGTGTAAAAACAGGATGTGAAGTAGAGAGGGTGGAGCAAAAAGAGAGTGGTGGAAGACAGGGTGTGACTAGGAGAGGGGACAAAGTGGAAAAAGAGCTCGAACCAGTGGGAATTAAAACAATGATTATGTAAATAGACCACAGCGTTAAGCCATACAAGCGAACCTAATGTGATGATCAAAACAGAAAGTCTTATAAGCAGAATTTAGAAGCATACCAACAATGATCTTTTGCTTATGGAGCTATGAACTTGAGAATGAAGAATTTCACTACTTTTTCTTGATGAGGGAGAGAGATACCACAGCACCAGAGCCTCCCTCAGTGCTATGGCACTCCTACACGAGGCCAAGGCTTTAACCAGATCTCTACATTTGGCAAGGTATGTGTTCTACCTGGTGAGCTGTCTCTCCAGCCCTCAACATCATCTGTCACTCTATGAAGAGAAAGTCAAGTGTCACAGTAAAAGATTTTCTAACAAGAGTCACGGCCATGTTCAGTCAGCACTGTGTCTCTAATACCTGATCTAGAATTCTTCTAATCTAATATATATTTTTTTAAATATTTATTTAGTCTAGATATAGAGATAAACTGAGAGGAGATGAGGAGCTAGAGTAGAAGAAAGAGAGAGACACCTGCAGCAACAGTCCCCTGCAGGTGGGGACCAAGGCCTTGAACCTGGGTCCTTGTACACAACAACATGCATGCTCTACTGGGTGCACCACCACCCAGCCCCTCTTGACCTAGTGCTATCAATAAATTTTAGCTAATTAATTAAATGAATAAATGGATGGTGGATCATGTTTTTAATCCCCTTTATCTTGTCCTTGGAGTTCTCTATTCCTCCTAATATTCCAGATCTCAATAAAGAGGACCAGATGCTTGTGGTAAGGCAAGAGGTGTGCCCGTCACTTACCCATGGCATTGCTATTCAGCAGAAGCACTCCATGGGCACTGCCATCCTCCTCCAGTGCCATGTAGTAGGGATGGACACCATAGGAATTACTTCTGTACTGAGAGAATTATGGGGAAGAGTAGATCAAAAAGAGAAGTCTTTCTAGATCATGAATGAAACAGCAAACTCCTACTCAACAACAAAGATTTCATACTATGACATTATCATAATATAAAGGAGTCCTTTACCTTACTTTTAACCTCTAATATATTAAATCAGAATCTCTCTCTATCCTTCTTTGTTACCACATAATTATATGATAGCATGGATTACCCAGTTACCATTCTTTCTGCATCTCTCTATTTCACTAGTCTATTACCTTCTGAAAAACTATGGTCATGTCTTATGAATAAGACAGTGTCCCATTCTTTGTGAGTCATACAACTAGAATATGTTAAAAAATTGTTTCTGCCACCAGCGTTATTGCTGGTGTTAAGTGCCTGAATAACTCCACAATCCTGGAGAGGGGGGGGAGGTGAGAGAGAGGAGGAAAGGAGAGAGAGAGGAGAGAGAGAGGAGGAAAGAAAGGGAGGAGGGTAGGGGAAGGGATGAGAGAGGAGAGGAGGGAAGGAGTGGGGTAAGGGAGGAGAGGGGAGGGGGAGAGAAGAGAGCAGGGGAGGGGAATGGAGAAGAGGAGAAAAGAGGGAATGGGAAGGGATGGAAGGGAAAGGAAGAGAAGAGAAGAGAAGAGAAGAGAAGAGAAGAGAAGAGAGGAGAGGAGAGGAGAGGAGAGGAGAGGAGAGGAGAGGAGAGGAGAGGAGAGGAGAGGAGAGGAGAGGAGAGGGAATGGGAAGGGATGTAAGGGAAGGGAAAGAAAGAGAGGAGAGGAGAGGAGAGGAGGGGAGGGGAGGGGAGGGGGAGGGGACGGGAGGGGAGGGGGAGGGGACGGGATGGGGAAGGGAGGAAGGGAAGGAAGGGAAGGAAGGGAAGAAGGGAAGGAAAGAGAAGGAAGGGAAAGAAAGAGAAGGGGAGGGGAGGGTGAGGGTGAGGGGAGGGGCGGGGAGGGAAAGGAAAGAAGGGAAGGGAAGGGAAGGGAAGGGAAGGGAAGGGAAGGGAAGGGAAGGGAAGGGAAGGGAAGGGGAAGGGGAAGGGGAAGGGGAAGGGGAAGGGGAAGGGGAAGGGGAAGGGGAAGGGGAAGGGGAAGGGGAAGGGGAAGGGGAAGGGGAAGGGGAAGGGGAAGGGGAAGGGGAAGGGGAAGAGGCGAGAAGGGCGTTGCCTTGCTGTTCTTAAAATTTTCCCTTTGCAGCTGAGGATCCTGGGTCCTCGTGCACCGTAACGTGTGTACTCTACCAAGTAAGTCACCACCTGACCCCTTAACAGTGTATTAGATGGAGGTCAGGCAGTGATGCACCTGGGACTGCGCACATTATTGCTACAAGGACTCAGTTTTGAGCCCCCAGTTCCCATTTATAGAAGGTCAGTTTCATGAGCAGTGAAGTCGTACTGCAAGTATTTCTCTTTCCTCTTCCCTCTCTTCTCTGTCTTTTCCTTCTCTGTCAAATCATCAAAAGAACAAAACAAAAAAAAGGCCACCTGAAGCATGGATTTGCTGTGCTGACTGTCACTTAACCCCAGTGACAATCTTGCCAGCAGTAAAAATAATGAGGTAAATAAGTAACTATTGGGGTCCAGGTGGTGGCACACTTGGTTAATTGCACGCATTACAGTGCGCAAGTACCCAGGTTCAAGTCCCCAGTCCCCACCTGCAGGGAGCAACTTTGCCAGCAGTGAAGCAGGGCTTCAGATGTCAGTCCATCTCTCTCCCTGTCTATCTCCCCCTCCCCTCTCAATTTCTGGCTGTTTCTATCCAATAAATAGATAGAGATAATAAAAAATTAAAAAAATAAGTAACTACTGTTCAAAGTAATTATATAAAGTAAATAACTCACAGAAAAAAAAAAAACACCCAATCAGAACAGAAAGGCCAAATACTTCACTGAGAACTTCTCAATACAAGGTATGTCCATCAGTACAAGATGAAGTTGATTTACAGGCTACATATGCACATACAGACTAAAAACAGTCCACACAGAGAGCCACCAAGGAATAGTCATATTTCTCTGCCTTACCTTCGGGGGCTCATCTCGAGCAAACATCCCCCAGGTGGTCCAATTTAAATTTCTTTTGAAAGCCGAGTGCTCGGTTTCCCCAAAGCCATAGATGTATGTTGAGGGGAGACGAGTGGAAATGGACAGGAACATGTCATTGAAGGTAAAGCCTGGGAGCTGAGAGTCCCAGCTGGAAGACAAAGTAACACCGGAGTGCTGAGCTGGTGACGTGATATAGCAAACGCAAATGCTGGGCTAGATAGCTCAGAAGTCTCAGGAATTATTGACATCTTGGTCCAGGTTACAACACTGTGAGAGGATCCAGTGCCATGACTCTCACTGCCAAGGTCCTGCAGTTTGACAAGCTAAGAAGACCCTTTCGAGGCCAAAAGGGTCCTTGAGGATGAAGACCATATCTCACTCACTTCTTTATTCCTAGTCCTCACTACCTGCCTTTTCCACCTGCACACGAGTGGGAAATGAGTGAATGGGACCTACATATCTTTTTCAATAGAACATTTGAACATAGAGATGGGTGAAACTCTTTTGGATTCTTGTGGATTGTTAAAGAATTTCCTCCCAAAGAAGGTGACAAAATAGAAGAGTGTCAGACACACCTTCAAACAAAGCTGTATGTACACACAGGTGTCCGTTTCCATAAGGATGGACCACCTCAGCTCCAGGCAGAATACAGGCCTGCATTGCTCTCAGGAGCAGCCAAGGATGAGAGATGCCAACTACTTTTATGCCAAGCATTGTGACCTTAACTCTGCAATGCCCGCTGAAGCAAAGGCTGCTAGAAGTCAGCTCTCTTGGGGGCCAGGTAGTGGCACACAAGATTCAGTGCACCCAGGGTAGTGTTCAAAGATCCAGGTTCAAGCCATGTGCAAGAAGGAAGCTTCACAAGTAGCGAAGCAGTGCTGTAGGTATCTCTCTGTATCCCTCCCTCTATTTGTCCCCCTAAGCTCTCATCTTTGTTTCCATCAAAAATAAATAAATAAATAATATTTTTAATTAAAAAATAATTTGGGGCCAGGTAATAGCATGCCTGGTTAAGTGCACACATTACAGTGTGCAAGGATCAGGGTTCAAGCCCCTGGTCCTCACCCACAGGGGAAAAGCTTCACAGGTGATGAAGCAGGGCTGCAGGTGTATCTCTGTCTCTTTCCATCTTGATTTCCCCTTCCCCTCTCAATTCCTCTCTGTCTCTATGCAATAATAAATTAAATTTAAAATAATTTAAAAAACAGTCAGTTCTCTCTCCTTAAAACCCTCTACCCTGTGTGTCTTGACTCTCCTATTATTATTTTTAATGCAATTCCAGGCATGAACAAGGGATGATATGCATATACTCTACTTCTAAGCCACTCTCCTGATCTGATATGATATTCTTGAGAGAGATAGAAAGAGAGAGAAGAAAAATGAAAAGCCCTGCCCCAAGATCCATGCTGTTCTGGAAGCCCTCATATGTTCCCTGGGATCAAACCCTGAGCCTCACACATGCAACGTGGGCGCTCCACTGCTGAACCACCTCCCCAGCTTCCACTATCACTTGTTAATGAGTTGTATACAAAACATATTTCCATGCTAGACTATAGATTGTACTTAATGTTCTTTTCTGTTCAAGTTAAGAAGCATAATGACTAGCATTTACATATATATATACATACATATATATTTTTTTCTTTTAAATCAGGCAACACCCAATTAGCTTCTTCACTTTTTTTCCTTGTTGAGTTAATGACTAATTGGGAAATGAAATCCCATCCGGAAAATGTCCCGAAGCCAATACTTCACTGGGGAATTAAAAACACTTGTTTGCACACTCATATTCATTTAGAGGAAGATTAGTATTCCATTGCATTAATTAGAGGCAACATAGTTAGATCTAAAGACAGTCTATTTACAGACAAAGAAATTGTGCTTACATCACAGTGTTGGAGCTTTTTCGTCGAATCTGGATTCCAAAAGGATTGTTCAGAATACTGACATCATACAAACAGTTTTCAGGGGAGCCAACCGGAGAGGGAGGAGTGTTCAGAGGCACAGGGACCTCATACCTTCTATTATTGGGATCATAGATCTGACAAGAAAAAAGATGGGAACTTTCTGAGAGAATCACAGGACTAAAATCCCTCATGTCTAATATATTTCTGGACATTTTTAAAGTTTAATTTCTCCTCCTCCTCCTTTTTTTTTCTTCCAGGGTTATCACTGGGGCTCAGAACAAGCACTAAGAATCCACTGCTCCCAGTGGCCTTTTATTTTTGTTTCTTTTCATTCAATAGGACAGAGAGAAATTGAGAGAGAACGGGTAGATAGAGAGATGGATGGAAAGACAGACATAGTAATATAACCAGATGTACCACTACCTCATTCCTGTACAAGTTCTTAAAGACTAGTTCTTATTTATTTGATAGAAGTAGAGATAAATTGAGAAGGAAGGGGAGGGTACAGAGGAGAGAAAGAAAGAGAAACACCCACCACACTGCTTCATTGCTCATGAAGCTTCCCCCCTGCAGGAGAGGTTAGAACCCAGGTCCTTGTGCAAGGCAAAGTGTTCACTCAATCAGGAGTGCTATCCTTGACCCTGTTTTCTAGACGATTTGTATTATGCCAGAAGTCATTAACTGTCCCAAATACATGAGACTAACCCACCCATTTTCCCCTCTTTTCTATTTTTAAAATATATTTATTTATTTATTCCCTTTTGTTGCCCTTGTTGTTTTATTGTTGTAGTTATTCTTGTTATTGATATCGTCATTGTTGGATAGGACAGAGAGAAATGGAGAGAGGAGGGGAAGACAGAGAGGGGGAGAGAAAGACAGACACCTGCAGACCTGCTTCACCGCCTGTGAGGCGACTCCCCTGCAGGTAGGGAGCCAGGGGCTCAAACTGGATCCTTACTCTGGTCTTTGCACTTGGCGCCACCTGTGCTCAACCCACTGTGCTACCGCCCGACTCCTGCTCTTTGCTATTTTTATTAGATAGGGCAGAGATAAATCCAGAGGAGGGGGGGATATATATATATATAGAGAGAAAAATAGACACCTGCAGATTTGCTTCTCTATTTGAGAAGCATGTTTGTTGCAGTTGGGGACTAGGGGCTCAAACCCAGGTCCTGGCACACTTGGTAATGTGTGTGCTCAACTGGGTGCACCACCACCCTGTCATAATTTTTTAAAATTATTGACCTGACCATTTCTTAAAGATTTATTTAATCTCAAAAGAGAGAGAGGTCAAAGCCCCTCTCCAGCTTAAAAAAATATATAAAATGGGAACACTGACAAAAAAAAACATAGGATAAGAGGGTTACAGCTCCACATAATTCCCATTATGGGAACTCCATATCCCATCCCCTCCCCTGATAGCTTTCCTATTCTTTAACCCTCTGGGGTATGGGCCTAAGGTCACTGTGGGATGCAGAAGGTAGAAGGTCTGGCTTCTGTAATTGCTTCCCAGCTGAACATGAGTGTTGACAGGTCAATCCATATTCCCAGCCTGCCTCTCTCTTTCCCTAGTGGGGCAGGGCTCTGTGGAAGTGGAGCTCCAGGACACCTTGATGGGGTTGTCTGCCCAGCTTTCTAGTCCTTTTTTCCAACTATGACACCATTTCCCCAGACAATAACTTAAGTCACCTGCATGTTAGATGTCAGCTCAGACTAAAACTAGTAAGGTCATGGGCCCCTTGGAATATATCTAAAATAGACCTACTAGCTTTTTTCCAAAATGGAGACCCTAAATCTTTATGTGCAATATTCTTGTCTTTAGGATCATGATTAGTCAACAATTTGTTCTGCCTTATATCTTAACTCTTTTCAGCTACCAGGTTCCCGATGCTATCATGATGCCAACCTCTTCAGCTTTTATACTGTCAGGGATTGAAAGCTACTCCAGCCCCTGAATGACCTTGCTGGCTGCCACATTGCATTTTTGTCATTTTAGAGGACACTGGACATCAAAATATGGTCCTTCAATTTGCAGCATGTTAGGAACTCTGTTAATAATCAAGATGACTCAAGGTAGATGGAGGAAGAAAGGAGCCTTATTTATGTGAGGCCAGGAGCTCAGGTCCTTCTGATAAATCTGTCCCTGAACAAAGGGATGATACAGTCTTACACAGGGGGTACAGGCTTGAGAGCAAAAAGTATCATTACAGAATCAGAGGCTACAACGTTAAGGGGTGGGACTTGTACCCATTGCTCAGGGTTTGGTTGCCTTGGTTACTGTTATCTTTCCTGCAGAGCTGTATCTGGGTAAGTTTAGTCTCAGCATAAGATACACCAGTGGGGGTGGGGAGGCTACCTTTTGGCTCATAACCCCAGAGGGGGAGAAATATCACAAGAGGGCTCTAAACCCCAACTCTATCAAGACCTTGAATGCGAAAAGGTAAAAAAGGGTGGACATTTGGAAGTAGCAATGGGTGTAGTTTTGATTTAGAAAGAAAGAGAAGGCAGGCCCATAGGGAAAACAAAAGGTCAAATATGTAGGAATATAGATAGTTGTAGAAATAATCGTCAACCCATATCTGTGACCTTAGGAGAACTACTGCAATTCCCAATAGAGGGGATGGGGACACAGAACTCTGGTGGTGGGAAAGGTGTGGAAATGGGATAATGCTGTAATATCACAAATTTGTAAATCACTTTTAAAAGAAAGAAAGAGAGAGAGAGAGAGAGAGAGAGAGAGAGAGAGAGAGAGAGAAAGAAAGGACCAGCAAGCCAAGAGAACCCTGTTATGGGGGGGGGGTCAGAATGAGTGACCCAGGAATACCTTGAACTGCAGCATGCTCTCTGTGTGATATATCACGCTCACATTGAGGAGTGGGATCTTTGCAGAGAGAGGTTCTGAGGTGGCAGCTGCTGCTGGTGGTGGCGCTGCTTGTACAGGCTCCTGGGGTCTCAGGGAGGCAAGCTGTGCGCTGATAACCCCCAGCAGGTACTGAATGTTACTGGCAGCATATCGAGGGATGGTGTCGTAGTAACAGCTCGGCACACCAGGAGCATTCGTGGACTGGAACAAGAGGAAGAATTCACATCAGTCTGATACAACATCTAGAGACCCTTAGCGACTCTTACATCATGCTCACTATTATTGGCTGAATTTCATTCCTGGACCCCCCCCAACCCAAAAATACATTAAGTTCAAATACCTGATCCCCAGGAATGCAACATTATTTACAAGTAGGATTTCCAGATTTCTCCCCTGGATATGCTTATACTATGTGTTTATAATTTGATTGTGAAACATTTGTAAACAGGCCTCAGTACAAAACAGAAAGACTGAAAATACAATAAAGGTTTAAGAACCTGTAGAAAATCTGAGATAAGGCAGGTGGTTAGTGCAGGCTGGCCTTCACTGGGTGAGCAGTGGCAACAAGCAGAGTTGATGAAGGTCAACCAAAACTTTGACTGAGAAGGTGGCTTCTGTAACCCTAGCTAGCTTCTGCCCTCCTAAAAGGTAGCCTCCCCACCCCCACTGGTGTATCTTATGCTGAGACTAAACTTTCCCAGATACAGCTCTGCAGGAAAGATAACAGTAACCAAGGCAGCCAAACCCTGAGCAATGGGTACAAGTCCCACCCCTTAACGTTGTAGCCTCTGATTCTGTAATGATACTTTTTGCTCTCAAGCCTGTACCCCCTGTGTAAGACTGTATCGTCCCTTTGTTCAGGGACAGATTTATCAGAAGGACCTGAGCTCCTGGCCTCACATAAATAAAAGGCTCCTTTCTTCCTCCATCTACCTTGAGTCATCTTGATTATTAACAGAGTTCCTTAGCAGTCTCCGTATTGAATGGGGAACTCTGGACTCGTTAAAGCACACGTGGAGAGAAGCTTGTGAGACTGGGATGATGGTTGTTTGCATGTTTGTTTGCTTTGCCACCAGCTGTCACTGGGGTTCAGTGCTTATACAATCCCACCATTCCCAGTGGTCTTTCTCCTTTTCCAATTTTTGAGAGCGGCAACAGATAAAGGGAGGAAAAAAAGAGAAAAAGAAAGAAAGGAAGGAAGGAAGAAAGGAAGGTAGGAAGGGAGGGAGGGAGGGAAGGAGAGAGAAGGAGAGAAAGAAAGAAAGGAGAAAGAAAGAGAAAAGGGAAACAGGGAGAGAAGAAGAAACTGAGAAGGACAAACACCTGCAGCAGATCCCCCCTGGCAGACAGGGACTGAGGGCTGGGAACTGTCCTTGTTGATGATAATGTGCACGGCACATCTACTGAATAGTTAAAAAGGGGGGGGGGATTAAATATTATGAGTGAGTGTCCAGTTGGTGGTGCACCTGGTTGAGCACACATGTTACCATGAGCAAGGACTCAGGTTCAAGCCCTGGCTCTCCACCTGCAGGTAGGAAGCTTCACAAGTGGTGAAGCAGTGTTGCAGCTCTCTCTCTCTCCTCTGTTTCCCTGTTGACTTTATCCAATGAATACTCAATATTAAATAAATAAATAAAGTGAGTGGAGGAAAGAGAGAGCTGGAGTGACAGTGAGGGAGGAGCCAGCAATGGCCACACCAAAGATGACAAAGTAGCAGGCTTCAGCGGGCTCAGCACCCTTTCTCCCTGTGGCATGATTATTGCTTAGTCCAGGACTGAAAAGTGCTTTCTATCAGGGCCTAATCTCCCATGAGATAGCTTGACAACTCCCTGCTCATCATGGGAACACCATACTTGGCTCTTACCTCATAAAGACATCCACGACTCTCACAGTTTTCCTTGAGGACATTGGGATCCTCAGGGTAGCAATCGAACTTCTCCATGTCACTGAAGTGAAATGTCCACTGAATGGAGAATTCTTGTCCCAGCATAATTGCCAAATCAAAGAGTTTCAGCACCTGTAGAAAGAGAAGGGAGCCAGGGTGAGCAGAGATGAGAGAGAGAGAGAGAAAGAGAGAAACCCATTGCTTGAGTTCTGGAAGTCAGGACAGGCATGCCGATTCTGCTTCCAACACATTTTAGCTGTGGGATATCTGGAATATTACTTATTCTCTTCTGGGACTTTTGACTTCCCCATTAGAAAAGTTAATTTACGGGGACTGGGCGGTGGCGCACCTAGATGAGCACACATGTTACAGTGCACAAGGATCCAGGTTCGAGCCCCCAGTCCCCACCTACAGAGGTAAAGCACTGTGAATGGTAAAGCAGTGTCGCCTGTGTCCCTCTGTCTCTAGCTCCCCCTACACTCTCCATTTCTGGCTGTCTCTATCCAATAAATAAAGATAATATATTTTTTCAAAGACTATTTCAGAAAAATGAATTTGGCTTATTCCTGGTCTTTCTTAGTTCTTGGAGTCACTGTGAAAGGCTGAACGGGAAGGAGTTTAATCATGTTGAGGAATCAGATCCCAGCTAAGGAGTTTAGATCCTAGCCAAGGTGGTTTTTTGTTGTTGCTGCTGTTGTTGTTTCTTTTGTTGTTGCTGGTTTCAGGGCAATGCAGTCACCCAGTCTGGCAAGCTTGCTCCAGCAAGAAAATAGATTAAAATGATATTGATGGTAAGGATGACAGAATGGAAAATAGCACAATTGCTTTCAGTATTCATTTAAGTCAAGCACAAGAATAATCATTTGACATGCCTGATTGCTTTTGATACTGGAAAGAGAACTTGGGCTGTGAATAATATAACTAACCCTATTTAACAATGTTGGAAATTAAGGTTCAGAGAGGTCTCATGCTTTGTCTCAGATCTCACAGTCGGGGAATGAGTACAACTGGGAAACCAAACCCGGGGCCAGGTGGTGGCACACCCAGTTAAGCACACATAGTTTGTATGAAGAGTGAGGACCAGCACAAGGATCCCAGTTTGAGCCCCCATTCCTCCCCTGCAGTGGGGGTGGGGGGTGGGGGGTGGTCACTTCACAAGCAGTGAAGCAGGTCTGTTAGGTGTCTGTCTTTCTTTCTCCTTCTCTATCTCCACTCCCTTCTCTATTTCTCCGTCTTATGGAAAAAATGGCCTCCAGGAGCAGTGGATTCATAGTGCGGACACTAAGCCCCAGCAATAACCCTGGAGGCGAGAGAGAGAGAGAGAGAGAGGAAACCAAGCTCTTACTCTTTGTTCTGTGTAGTGCCAAGTGGAAAAAGGCTTCCCAAAAAAATGCCAGGTGTTGCACTGTTTGAAATATCCAACTAATCAATCATATCTTTTGTCACATAAAGGGCCCAATCTGCAAGGAAGTCATTCAGTAAAAGCAAAGCCAGCTTGCCCTTGTTTCTTTGTTTTTTTTTTTCTTTTTTCCAACTATCATTTTCCCTAATAGTATAGAACCACTTCAGACATGGAGACAAATATCACCTGTGCCTCAAAGAGACTCTTTAAGAAGATAAATGTGCAAATTCTTTTTTCCAGAACTAACATATGTATTGAATCTTGTTTTACCTGTATCACATTTGGGATCAGGATGTCTCATGCTGAATTTACCCAGAGAACATCCTTGTCCTGGGGTCCCAATTCCCACTTCTCAGTACGAACTCTGCTCCCGAGCTAATATGTTTGGCACCTGCGTTGTTTGTTCTCTTTTGACATCCTCCTTGCTCTACGGTAGGGTTCCCTGCCATCCTGGCCCTGGGACTGCTGCTCAAAGTCAACAGTGCAAGGCAGAGTTGGCTGTGGGAATCTCAGATCAGGGTTTTCCACAGGGGTTCCTGCAGGCTGCACCCATTCCCACCTTAGTTGAAGCACTGTAGACATTGTTTATGGAGGGAGCGTCATTATTTTCATGAGTGACACTAGCAGGTTCCTTGTCCATTCCCAAAATTATGATGTCTGTAAACTGGAGGTTGTTAGGGTCTCTGTAATTTGTGCAATTTTTATTTATAAGCCTTGCCTGTAGGCGATTCTGGGAAACAAAAAGTAAGATGTTAGTTCAGAGACAACTCTAACTGTGCTCAGTAGCAATTCCATTTGTTTTTCCTTTTGGAGAACTGAGGAATCACTGAAAGAGATGTTACTAACCCAGGCTCTTAATCGTCTTAAATCTACTAGCAATAGATCTCTCACTTGCATTGGTTCTGGTTACTTATTGATCCTGTTGGTTACAAAACACTTTCCTGAGCTTAATGGTGGCACACATGGTTAAGTGTACATGTTACAGTGCACAAAAGCCTGGGTTCAAGCCTCCAGTCCCAATCTGCAGGGGGAAAGCTTTGCAAATGATGAAGCAATGTTGCAAGTGTCTCTCTGTCTCTCTCCCTCTCTATCTCCCCCCTCTTGATTTCTGGTTGTCTCTATCCAATAAGTAAATAAAGATTGTTTTTAAAAAAGAAAACATATTATTAACATTATCTTAACATTATCTTCAAGCAGACAAGGTGTGTGTCCACAAAGAGACCAGCAGACACAGAGACCAAGGTGCACACATCCACACCAGGCAGTGCCCGAGTCATTTTATTTTTCTAATATACATAAAAACTATTATTTGTATGGGGCTGGGTGGTGGCACACTTGGTAGAACATTCATATTACCATGGGCAAGGACCCTGGTTCAAGCCCCCAGTCCCCAACCACAGGGAGGAAAAGTTACAAGTGATGAAGCAATACTATAGGTGTGTTCTATTTTGCTTCCTTTCTGTCCCCCTTGCCCCCTCAATCTCTCTCTGTTCTATCAAATTAAAAATTATAAATTCAAATTAAAAACTAGTCAGTACAATAAACAGGATTGTGCTGAGCATTTTGCATGTATAATTTCATCTGTTCCTCATAACCAACTAGGGATCCTCGCTTTTCAGATGAAGAGATTAAAGCCCAGAGAATTGAAATAATTTATTCAAGTTTTGTAAAACTTCCACTGACTAAAAATAGCCTAGATGGTCTTTTTGGGGAGTGAATGCTTAGACAAAAGATAGTCATCTGTATTATGGCATTTTACTCTAGAACCTAAAAAGATAAACAGGTGGTTTATTGCAACAACTCAAAAGATGTTCAGTGAAGCAAGTAAGGAGGTGAAGGATGACTACATAAAGGTTTCACTTACATGTGAAATATGAAGAATTAAACACACGAATGTGAAAAACAGAAGTCAGTCTATAGCTAAGACTGGGAGAACTGTACTGGTTATCTATTGGGGTGGGGATGGATACACAGACCTTTGGTGACAGGAGAGGTGAAAAATAAAAAAGACTATACTGTAAAAAATTACTCAATAAAGCTCTAAAGTTAAGACAACAGCTCAAAGGTATTATGCTCAGAGAAGTCAGTGCCCAAAGTTTTGTGCTAAGTAATTCCATTTATGTAACCTTTCTGGTATACTCATAATGGAATATACACACACTTCTTTCCTGTTTTCCAGAAAGTAACAAGGAGTTCTTTACAATATTCATTCTATTTTTTTTTAATCATTAGAGCTTCAACACTGTGGAATAAATTTTTTAGGCAGCAACATAGACAAAGAGATAAAGAGAGAGACTGAAAGAGATTCAACATTGATTTCTCATTAAATGAGAACCTGGGTGGGAGCATATGACAAATTATTCTGATTTTTATCATCTAATATATTAAACACAAACTAAAACTTCCCTTTTAATTTTCATCCTTCCCGGCACTATCATCCAAGCACTATGCCTGTTCCATTGGCCAAGCAACGAATGTTAACTTAAAAAAATAATTCACAGAAAAGAACATATAGAACCTGGAAGGTCAGGATTAGGGCATAAGTCTTTCATGTTTGAGGCCCAGGTTCAGTGCCCAGAATCATCATATGCCAAATCAGAGTATTACTATGTCCTCCATAACAGTAAATAAATAAATGTTTGAGGAACAAAAGATCATATACTGTATATAATTAAGAAACAGCACTGAAGGAATCATGTTACATGAAATAAGCCAGAAAGAGAAGGATGAATATATGATGATCCCATTCATAGACAGAAGTTGACAAGTAAGAATTAGAACTTGGACTGGGTTTGGTGTATTGCCCCATAGTAAAAGACTCTGCAGGGCACGGTGGATTCTCAGGTCCATCGCAGGAAAGTAGAGGTAGAGACACAGACCTTTGGTGAAGGGGACAGTATTAAACTATACTCTTATTTAAAAAGGAAAAGGAAAAAAAACATTACTTACAGAGGCAACAGAGAACTCATAGAGAATACAGTTATTTTTGGTAACAGCATCTGAAAGAGAAAAGTAGAATATTCTCACCAAATGGTGCAGAGGAACAGAATAATTGGATTTCTCTCTTCACTAGAATATCTTCACAACCTACTTCTGCTTCATGGACTGTTTCACTCTTCCTACAGGTAAATAATACATTTTCTAAACTCCTATGATCTCTTGTGGTACAATTTTCTGGCATTGGGAACATTTAGACTTGCATTTAAAATTAGGATTAGCCACAGTATAAATAAACTGAGGGGTCAAGAGTTTTTCAAGGTCAATATCTATGTGTTATTTGTCTTTATATCCCCTGAATAAAATGCAAGAATAAGTAGTTAATAAATACTAATATACGTTCACTCTATCCAGAACAGGATTTAAAATAATCACAGATCTTAAAATTACCAGAGAAGAGGCCAGGCAGTGGCACACTTGATTAAGCACACACATTACACTGTGCAAGGACCCAAGTTCAATCCCCTGGCCTCACCTGCAGAGGGAAAGCTTCACAAATGGTGAAACAAAGCTTCAAGTGTCTTTCTCTATCTTTTTCCCTCTCTATCTCCCCTTCCCCTCTAAATTTCTCTCTGTCCATAACAAATGAGTAGGTAAAACATTTTTTAAAAATTACCAGAGGTATTTATGTGAAAATCTTACAGTAGGAAAATGTACTCTACAAATTGGATATGTCCCCATTAATTGTAACCAAATGATTCATTTATGCATCTGTTGATAAGATAAATTGTGTAGTATACATCATGATACCCAGAGGATATAATAATTAAACTGATAAAAACTATAGTGCCTATTTGAGTTGCTGTCAGTAGTATGCAACAGATTCACTCGAAGTTTATTTCAATGCACCATACTTGATTATATGAACTTTTAGAAGAAAATGATTCTAAGCTATACAAGTAGGCATCAGTGATAATAGGACTAGTATTCTATTAGGTATCCCATAGTGACTAGTTTTCGCTGAGGACTCCAGGGATACTGGTGTCATGAGTGAGCCTACCTAGAGATACACCATCATCCCAGTACAGTTCTCCCTTTGCTTCTCTCTTATAATCCAAGGCCACAATGAGTCCCAGTGGTTTCTTCCGGCTGTAAGAGAGCAAGTGTCAGCATGAGAGAATGAAGAGATAGAACTGTGTTGAACTAGCTCTCTTCACACTCTGTGTAAGATAATCCCAGAATTTAGGGAAGAAAACGGAGTATAAAGATCTCGTGGGTAGAAAGCATAGATTCTTTATAAATGAGCCTGGAAAGAATGATAGAATGAGGTAGTTCTTGCCCAGAAAAATAGGTTTTAGAAAATAATAAAATATTGCACTTCCTAAGTGTTCCCTTCTACCAGGCAGTCTTCTAAATATCCTGTGTACAGCCAATCACTTATATTATTCCCTTTAACTCTCACAGTAACTTTGGAAAAATCAAACTATCTCCATCCCCAGTTTACAAATAAAAGAAGCACAGAGAGGAAGATGTCCATGGCAGCATATCTAGTATGCCCCAGAGCTGGGGCTTGCACCCCAATTTATTGGCTCTTGACACTGAAGCTAAGCTGACTTTCTTTTGATGACCCTTATTCTCCTACTTAACTTGCATTCTCTCATTCCCAAAGGAATCTCTTGGAGGGAAACCTCATGGGTGATTATTATAAATTTCCTATGTAATCTGACTGAACCTCAAAGTGAAAAATGACAAAAATGAACTGTCAGGAGAAAGTGATTTTGACCTATAGAAATGGGCATCATTTAGCCCAGTTAATGAGGACTAACACTGCCAATCTCCCCCCCCCCCGCACATCCCCAACATTGCCAATTTTTTACTAACCTTTAAAGGAAGGAAGAAAGATGATTGACTGGGAGAGTTGTCTCTTTGCTTGTTCTCTTTCTTACCCAGTTGCTTCTCCTGTAACAACCAGCTCCTCAGAGCATCAGAATAGTCACACTTAAGAAGACTTGGGAGCTTACCTGGCTTCTGTGGTTATATTTGGCTGCTGGGTGGGAAATATATAACCGCCTCTAAGATGAAGTCCTATTTGATCCTGTGGTAGTGACATCTCCACCCATTGTTTTCTCCATTGGATGGCCACACCCTGACCAGAAAAAGGAAAACAGATCTCATAAGAGGAACTTATAAGATCATCCAGAAAAAAAAAAAAAAAGCAAAGGGCTAACTAAAGTACAGTGACTTGCCCAGGGCATCAAGGTGATGGAAAGCAAAGCAGACATTCTAATCCACCCAACTGCTTCATAGCCTGCCATGATTTATTAGCTGGACCTCAATTTTCTAGACTTTCCCCATCTTAGAGTCAGTTTGATAGAGCAAACATTTACACCGACCTATCATGCTTATCCACATGACAGCACTCTGTATATGAAAAGACCTTACCTATCCATAATCAACAAAATGTGAACCTTTGTAGTATAGTCCACCCCAAGTTCCAAATATTGCTGTCTTTGATTTTCCCTTTCTAGAGTCAGGTCTCTAAGCTGAGTAGAAATGTCTTACCGTCTCATAGTCATACCAGGTGGCATCAGGTATATATGCTTTCACACGGTTCACACCCTATGAAAACATGATAAAGAAGAGAATAAGTGTACTATTTTATAGTTTATACGGCAACCTCATGTGATGTTGTGTGTGATCCTATCAACAGTCCTATATGATAGTATGATGAGTTCATCTTACAAGTCAAATATAGATACTCAGAAGCAATGGGCTATTTATCCAAAACAGAGTTGGACCTAGAAGCTGTTTGTATTGTTTCAAGGTCCTTGAAATTTTCACATAACTAACTTAGTGAGTTACGTGGACAATTAGTCTGACAGGTGGGAGAAGATGGAGTCACCCAGAACCCCAGGGATGCCTTCCTATAGGATTGTTTGCTTGTGAGCAGGTCTACGTGAAGTGGGCAACCAAAACACTGTTTTTAAGTGGACTTGAGTACACTTTTCCCAACCCAAACTCAAGCTCATATCCTCTCTGGTCAAGAAAAAAACACAAGAGGGCTGGGGGGACAGCATAATGATTATACAAAAAGACTTTCATGCCTGAGGCTCCAAGCTCCCAGATTCAATCCCCAGCACAACCAAAAGTCAGAGTTGAGCAAGTGTTCTGGTTTTCTCTCTGTGTCTTTCTGTATCTACCTCATTAAAAATTAAATAAATAAAATACATTTTAAAAAAAGAAAACACGTAAGCCAAACTCACCAATATATTGAAAGCTCTGTCAAAAATCACTGTTTTAGGCTTAATGTCCTGGATTTGAAGGTCATTTTTGAAAAATGAACTTTTTTTTTTTTTTGCTCAGTTAGAGCAGTGGGACCAAGAGTTGCTATTTTGTTTGATTTTCAAATTTTCATTACCTCTGTCACTGTGTTCATATTTCTATTGATATGCAGCCAAAGATGCTGGGGTGGGAGATAGCTTATTCAGTTATAGACTATTGGGAAATTGTGAGGATGTGGTTGAGCTTGGCAGGGCTTGACTTGAGGGGATATCTATCCTGTCAGTCTCTCTCTCTACTGAGAGGTTGAACAAGGAGGGACATCCAAGGTTTGCCCTGTCTTATCAGACTCCTGGCCTCACAAAACACCCTGCATTTTTCTGCCTCCAGGAGCCTGGCATTCCTTAAAATATCAAGCCAGCTCCCCCTGCTCCACCCTGCATTCCTGATACTATGGCCTATCTACATAATCATTGTTTTGCCTGAAAGATCCCCACCCATTCCATTCCTTTGATCTATCTTCTTTCTACCCTCAAGACTTTCCCTGCCTGCAGGATATTATTAAGCCTACCAGTCAAAACCCTCCCAACAGTTTCTAAAGAAGTTCCTACTTTTCCCAGCCCTTTTGCCTTTCTCTGCCCCTTTCCAAACCATGTTAACCATTTCCATTTCTCACTTGCCAGTTCTGGGTCTGCCTTTTAAAAGCCTTGGCTCTCTGATCAATAAAGAATTGAATTGCCTTGCCACCATGAGCTCTGTTCATGAGTCATCTCTCTTGAGTTGCTGAGTGAGTAGCAGCCCAGGCTGGCTCCAGTCATGTTCTCTCCAACCCAGAGAGTATGCGCTCAGGAAGAGGCACCCCTATGCTAGCCCAGCAATAGACAAGAACGTGAAGACAAGTGTTATATTTCACCCTGTTGCTTATATTATAAACACACTTGGTATAAAACAGGTGTGATGAGAAGTCCAGGTCCCCATAAGAACTGCTCATGTATATCCCATGTAGCTGGGTCCTGGTAGAACCTGGAAAATAGAGAAGGCAAGTGAAATCTCTTATAGGACAGGGGTAACTTGCCTTGTTACTACTAATGAGATAAGTGAAAATCTGATCTGAAAAGTATTCTTTAAGGGTCAGAAAACTCACTCATGGACAACAGGCCTGGCCACCGTGTCCCCACGGGTATGCGCATGGTAGAAAAGGGTGTAGAGATAAGGCAGCAAGGTGTAGCGGATGTTCAGATAGTGTTTGGATGAATTCACCAGCAGAGAGTTGCTACCAAAGGAAGCAGGGTCCTGATCCTACAAGGAAACAGTGGCCATTATTATATAGTTCCACCCTAGCTGAAAAATCTATCTTTGTCACAAGGATTTGTCTACAATGAAAGTAGTCACATTTCCCAACTCAGAAGCTATTCAAAGCATTTCCAGATGGAAATGAAAGTCTGCGGCCTTGTTCTTTCACTTTAGATATGATAAAATCATATCAAAGAATAAATGACAGCTGGGGAGGTGGCTCAGCAGAGAAAGTTCAGGAATTGTACATGTGAGCACCTGAATTCTATCGCTAATATCACATATGCAAATGACACTCTACCCCTCACTTACTTGTTGTCACTCTCACTCTCACTGCTAATTGCATAAAATACCCAATGAAAGATCACATGCAAGTGCCAGAGCTTAAATTAAGGCATATCTTCCAAAGCCAGTCTACAGAGCCCAAAGAACTTGCCATGGAGACAAAGGGGAAATCCAAGAAATTTCCATTGCTTCTCTTGAAGATCTTACCACAAAGTTAGGACCATTGTGATTCCTTGATAATGGATAAAATGCTCCCAGCTGCATCCACCTGGTGCAGAGCTCCTCTGTGACATCATTCATATAACCACAGATGTTGGCACCTACCTGGAGATTAGCGCACACACAAGCACAGTGGTCAGTGAGAGAAATGGAAACACTGACTGTCTACATTGGTGATGAAGAAAAAGAGAGTCTTTTACTCTCATTATGGAATCCAAGGCTTTCCAGAAAAGCCCCCCACATAAAAGGAAGAAAAAAAAAAAAAGCAAGTGTTTATCACAGGTCAACTTATAAGAGTGATGGTTATACCAAGTATTCTTCTTTGATATTCTGCTCTTAATTTCATACTTGGCTATAGAGTGATGTTCTACTGATCAGATTTTTCTGGAATATCAATACATTTTACTCATGGTGTCAACTTCTTACCTTAAGATATTTCGTGGAGAACAACACAATCTCAAAATTTATTATCATATCTTAAGATACCAGCTTTTACCACAGCGATAAAGTAGGAAAGTGGTTACTCTGGTAATTTAATGGTAATGGTAACCTGGACTTCTGATGACAGTTGCAATGGAACACTAAAGGGTATAGGACTTATGTTCTTTTGTTTAGTGGGAAACTCACCAGTGGAATGCCAAATAGGTTGAACTCCAGAATACTTGGGATGGACCATCGAAGATCATCCCATGTGGCTGCATTGTCCCCCAACCAATGACCAACAAATTTGCCAGAACCAGCAAAGGTAGAACGTGATAAAATGAAACTCCTCCTATTGTGGAAGATATTCTTCATGGCTCTGAAGAGGAACAGAGTTAATTGAATGTGGAGTGATATTTGAATATTCAGAGCTAACAAGGCAGCAAAGGACATTCCAATCAACTTGAAGACCTGGTCAGAAAATTAGCTTCATGTCTTTAAGTGATCCTGTCCCCACTCTGAATTAGCTCTCAACCTCATTTTCTATAGGACAGTACAAAGCTCTAGACTGAAGCTCCCAAGGAATTTCTCTAGGTTCCTATTCTCTTGATTATATTGTCTCTATCTTGGTGGTTTTGGTTATGCTCTGGCTCTTTCAATAATGCATCAAACAAGGTTTTAAGTTTTTAGTTCATCTTCCCATTTAAAAAAATGTTCAATTACTTTGGTTCCATGCCTTTGCTTTCCATTCACAATTTAATTTAGCTCAGGTTGTAACCTTAGACTCCTTATGTCAAAGAGAAGAGATTGTACTTTAGCTGGACTCTAACACTTGAGTTCTTCTGAAGCTTCAGAGATGACTATTAGTAGTTTCTAGTGTTAGGATATGTTCATCTACACAACACAATCTCAACTTAATGAGCTATTTAAAGATGACAACTTATGCTCACTATAAAGTTTAAGCAATTGAAATATTAAGCATTATTTTCAGTACAAAGTCATTCAGTGAAAGAATGACTGCATTATGTATCAGTTAAAAGCATATAGAAAGGAAAGGAAAATAACTTAAAACACAACATCAGACTCAGAATTACCTCTGAGTAGGAGAACAGAGGGAAAGCTAAGTGATGACATGTAGGCAATTTTACCTAGTTTTTGCTCTAAAATTCTTTAGGTAAGTTCTCTACAGAATTGTCTCTTCCTCTCTTCTCTTTCTGTGATAAACAGCCCACACCTCCCTTTAGTATTCCAAAACTGAACAATACAAGTAGAGGGTGCTGATAATAGCTGAGTGCTATTGCCACCACCTTTCTGTAGGCAAGCTCTTTTTCCATTATAGCAAATGGTCTGAGTTAATGTCAGCACTAGACAGTAGACAATGAAGTCCTCACAGACAACATCATCTTTTCTTCTCTAACTGTATTGCAAAGGATGTTTTATTTATTTATTTTTTCTATTCCAACATGGCATTGTATGAATGTCTTTTGATTTTTTTAAAATAATTTATTTCTTTATTGGGGAATTAATGTTTTACATTCAACAGTAAATACAATAGTTTGTACATGCATAACATTCTCCAGATTCCCATTTAACAATACAACCCCCACTATGTCATATGCAAAGGATGTTTTATAAAATAAATAAATAAATAAATAAATAAATAAATAAACTACAAATGGGTGGGAGAGACAGCATAATGGTTGTGCAAAGAATTAAATGCCTGGGGCTCCAAAGTCCCATTTTCTATCCTCCCAAACCACTGTGAGCCAGAGCTGACCAGTGCTCTGGTAAAAAACAAATTAATCTCGCCAACAACAAAAGTCCTGGACCAGATGGCTTCACAAACGAATTCTACAAAACTTTCAGGAAATAGTACCCATACTTCTTAAGCTTTTCCATAAGATTGAAGAAACAGGAATACTCCCTTCCACCTTCTATGAAGCCAACATCACCCTGATACCAAAAGCTGATAGGGACAGAACAAAAAAGGAAAACTACAGACCAATATCTCTGATGAACATAGATGCCAAAATATTAAACAAGATCTTGGCCAACCGAATACAGCAACATATCAAAAAGATTGTTCATCATGACCAAGTGGGATTCATCCCAGGAATGCAAGGCTGGTTCAACATCCATAAGTCAATCAATGTCATTCACCACATCAATAAAAGCAAACCCAAAAACCACATGATTATCTCAATAGATGCAAAGAAAGCCTTTGACAAAATCCAACACCCATTCATGCTCAAAACTCTTCAAAAAATAGAAATAGATGGGAAATTCCTCAAGGTAGTGGAGTCTATATATAGCAAACCTATAACCAACATCATACTCAATGGACAGAAGCTGAAAGCATTCCCCCTCAGATCGGGGACTAGACAGGGCTGTCCACTGTCACCATTACTATTCAACATAGTATAGAAAGTTCTTGCCATAGCAATCAGGCAAGAGAAAGAAATCAAAGGAATACAGATTGGGAGGGAAGAAGTCAAGCTCTCTGTATTTGCAGATGATATGATAGTATACATAGAAAAACCTAAAGATTCCAGCAGAAAATTACTGGAAGTTATTAGGCAATATAGCAAGGTACCAGGCTACAAAATCAATGTACAAAAATCAGTGGCACTTCTTTATGCAAACACTAAATCTGAAGAAGAAGACATTCAGAAATCACTCCCATTTACTGTTTCAGCAAAATCAATCAAATACCTAGGAATAAAGTTGACCAAAGAAGTGAAAGACTTGTATGCTGAAAACTATGAGTCGCTACTCAAGGAAATAGAAACTGATACCAAGAAATGGAAAGATATCCCATGCTCATGGATTGGAAGAATAAATATCATCAAAATGAATATTCTCCCCAGAGCCATATACAAATTTAATGCAATACCCATCAACGTTCCACCAAGCTTCTTTAAGAGAATAGAACAAACACTACAATCATTTATCTGGAACCTGAAAACACCTAGAATTGCCAAAACCATCTTGAGGAAAAGAAACAGAAATGGAGGCATCAAACTCCCAGACCTTAAACTATATTATAAAGCCATCATCATCAAAACAGCATGGTACTGGAACAAAAATAGAAACACAGACCAGTGGAACAGAATTGAAAGCCCAGAAATAAATCCCCACACCTATGGACATCTAATCTTTGATAAGGGGGCCCAAAGGATTAAATGGAAAAAGGAGGCTCTCTTCAATAAATGGTGCTGGGAAAACTGGGTTGTAACATGCAGAAGAATGAAATTGAACCACTTTATCTCACCAGAAACAAAAACCAACTCCAAATGGATCAAAGACCTAGATGTCAGACCAGAAACAATCAAATACTTAGAGGAAAACATTTGTAGAACAGTTTCCCACCTACACCTCAAGGACATCTTTGATGAATCAAACCCAATTGCAAGGAAGACTAAAGCAGAAACAAACCAATGGGACTACATCAAATTGAAAAGCTTCTGCACATCCAAAGAAACCATTAAACAAACAAAGAGACCCCTCACAGAATGGGAGAAGATCTTCACATGCCATACATCAGACAAGAAACTAATCACCAAAATATATAAAGAGCCCAGCAAACTTAGCACCAAAAAAGCAAATGACCCCATCCAAAAATGGGCAGAGGATATGAACAAAACATTCACTACAGAGGAGATCCAAAAGGCTAACAAACATGAAAAACTGCTCTAGGTCACTGATAGTCAGAGAAATGCAAATTAAGACACTTAGATACCACCTCACTGCTGTAAGAATGGCATACATCAAAAAGGACAGCAGTAACAAATGCTGGAGAGGATGTGGGGACAGAGGAACCCTTTTACATTGCTGGTGGGAATGTAAATTGGTCCAGCCTCTGTGGAGAGCAGTCTGGAAAACTCTCAGAAGGCTAGACATATATGTTCCATATGATCCAGTAATTCCTCTCCTGGGGTTATACCCCAAGGACTCCATAACACCCAACCAAAAAGAGCTGTGTACTCTTATGTTCATAGCAGCACAATTCATAATAGCTAAAACCTGGAAGCAACCCAGGTGCCCAACACCAGATGAGTGGCTGAGAAAGCTGTGGTATATATACACAATGGAATACTATGCAGCTATCAAGAACAATGAACCCACCTTCTCTGACCCATCTTGGACAGAGCTAGAAGGAATTATATTAAGTGAGCTAAGTCAGAAAGATAAAGATGAGTATGGGATGATCCCACTCATCAATAGAAGTTGAGGAAGAAGATCTGAAAGGGAAACTAAAAGCAGGACCTGACCAAATTGTAAGTAGGGCACCAAAGTAAAAACCCTGTGGTGAGGGGTAGACATGCAGCTTCCTGGGCCTGTGGGGGTGGGAGTGGGTGGGAGGGATGGGTCACAGTCTTTTGGTGGTGGGAATGGTGTTTATGTACACTCCTAGCAAAATGTAGCCATATAAATCACTAGTTAATTAATATGAGAGGGGGAAAATCAATTGTATGTCTCAAAGTTTTTCAAAACACAAACTGAATCTTTTTAATATATAGGCTGTGTATTTGATATGTGGACTCTCTCAAAAGCCTAGACCAAGTAGATTAGAAGCATCCAATAGCACAGCTATATACAAGATACTGGGTACTGTACAGCAAACCATAACAAAAGGACTTTTCAAAGTTAACCCAATTACCAAATAATGTGATGATAACATTAACTATCGATTGTCTTTTTGAACCCTAAGACAGCAGGAACCTCACATCTCCACTATAGAGCCCCTACATCCCCCAGTCCTGGAACCCCTGGATAGGGCCCACTTTCCCGTATGCCTCTCCCAATCCATATCAAATAATATTGCATCCGCAGATCACAACCTAACCAACTCAACGATTGCCACCTCAACATGCTTCACTTCAGACTGTGTCCAGAGACTTCACGTGTGGAATAACAACCCTTCAGCTTTATTACTCAGGTGAGACCTTTCCTTTCATAGTATACTCTAATTTCATCTCAGGTGGTTCACTTTCTAACAAAGTCCCAAAACCTAGATATACACCAGTTTCTGTGAGAGAGCATATGTTCACACGTATCCATAAACTACTGCAAAATATATACCTGAAAGCAGAAGTACACTAGATTTTGCAGTGAGTACCTCCCTAACACTTCCTCTCCACTATTCCAAGCTTTGGGTCCATGACTGCTCAACAATTTGTTTGGCTTCGTATGTTAACTCTCTTTTCAGTCACCAGGTTCCAGATGCCATCAGGATGCTGGCCAGGCTTCCCTGGATTGAAGACCCCACTAATGTGTCCTGGAGCTCAGCTTCCCCAGAGACACACCCTACTAGGGAAAGAGAGAGGCAGACTGGGAGTATGGACCGACCAGTCAACGTCCAAGCTCAGTGGGGAAGCAATTACAGAAGCCAGACCTTCTACCTTCTGCAACCCTCAATGACCCTGAGTCCATGCTCCCAGAGGGATAGAGAATGGGAAAGCTATCAGGGTGGGATATGGAGATTGGGTGGTGGGAATTGTGTGGAGTTGTACCCCTCCTACCCTATGGTTTTGTTAATTAATCCTTTCTTAAATAAAAAAGAAAAAACAAATTAATAATAATAATAATAAATTACAATATAGGTAACTTGTTTAAGAAAGTCCAGGGCTCCATTCTAACAATTTAAAGACCAAAATCATATGGGTAGGAAGGAGAAGAAGACTCACTCCTTAACTCCTATGCCTATATCTCTGTTTATTTAGACCCACAGGTATTTTCTTTTTATTGACTCTGTCTAGAGGTTTTATTGTATGCTGCAATCAACAGTTGAAAAAGAGTGAAACTGAAATACAAAAAAAAGTTATCTGAGGTCACAGTTTTGTTGGCCATTATATATACTATTCTGTTTTTTTTTTTTTTGTCTTCCTAGCTTAAATGAACAATCTTATTCAAAGATCCTTAAGTCTTCCTTTTTAATGCCTCAGACTGCATCTCTTTATAGTCAGGTCCTTATATCTGAAAGAATTTGGTCTTTGCTGAAAGCTTTACTCAATTCATATCATTTAATATTGCATTTGCTGAGCTCAAGCAAAGCAAAGCAGCCAGTACCATCACAACACACTGCACTTCAGATTGTGTCCAGAGACACCAGATGTGGAATGTCAGCGACAGCACTCTGCCATCAAGTTGCAGATGCTACCATGATGGCAAACTGATTTTCTCGGACAGAGGACACCACCAATGTACCCTGGACCCCCATCTTTTCAGAACCCTGCCCCACTAGGGAAAGATAGAAATGGGTTGGGAGTGTGGATCAACCTGCCAATGCCCATGTTTAGCAAAGAAGCAATTACAGAAGCCAGACCTTCCACCTTCTGCACCCCATAATGATCCTTGGTCCATGTTACCAGAAGAATAAAGAACAGGAAAGCTTTTAAGGGAGGAGATGGGATAAGAAACTCTGGTGGTGGAAATTGTGTGGCATTGCACCCTCTTATCCTATGGTCATGTCAATAATTTTATTTTATAAATAAAATAATAATACAATTTTTAAAAAATAATTTGGTCTTTGCTCTCAGCCTAGAGAAAAGTGGATTTCATTCTTGCTCGAAGGAGTAGAACAGTATCTACTATTCTCAAGCTAGATGCCCAACAAAGATGGAACCACACATCCATATGACCTAGGAGTCACATTTTCCTTATCCCCAGGTTCTACTGAGTAACAATCTTAGCTGTTGTAAAACCAACATTGTCTATGGCCCAAAGACCAAACGCTACTATTCTCACCATTTGCTTAACACAAAGTTAGAAAGGGACCTCTTTACTCTCTCTCTCTCTCTCTCTTTCTGTCTCTCTCTCTCTCTTTCTGTCTCTTTCTACCTTTCTCTCTCTCTCTCTTTCTGTCTCTCTCTATCTTTCTCTCTCTTTCTGTCTCTCTCTACCTTTCTCTCTCTCTCTCTCTCTCTCCCTCTCTTTCACTCTTTCTTTCCTTTTTGGACAGAGATAGAAGCAAGAAGGAAGGGTGAGAAATAAAGGGAGAAAGACGTTTACAGCACTGCTTTACAACTCATGTAGTAACTTTCCCACTACAGGTGGGAGCTGGGGGTTTGAACAAGGTCCTTGTGTCCTTTACAAGGTGCAATCATGAGGATAAAGTGATGGTAGGAAATGAAATGTGATTGTTTTGTCCTGCTTTTTATTTATTGCCTCTCAACCACCAAGTTGCAGATGCTACTATGATTTCATCCTTACTTCCCTGGGCAGACAACCTCACCAATGTGTCATGAAACCTCATTTCTCCATAGCCCTTCCCCACTAGGGAAAAATAGAAATACACTGGGGGTATGGATCAACCTGCCAACGTCTAAGTCCAACAGAGGAGCAATTATAGAATTATGATTACACAACAGATAGTGTTCAGTATACATATTATTGCTTAGGATAAGGTTACAAGGTTGACTTTTCCCTTGATAATCTTATAACTCACTAAGAAGAAAAATTTATATCTGACAATAATCATGCATGAAGTTTGCACATCTGGGAATTTTGTCTTATTTTAAAGGCAGCATGTAAAAGGGGGGCCAGCTAGGGATAATCCTTTCCTAGAAATGTCAGGAACTTTTCCAAATTTTATATTGGAGGTCAAGGTCAAGAGAAATACATGTTGCCTTGTAGTTTTTTTGATTGTTGTTACAGTTATTATTGCTGTTGTTACTTATGTTGTATTTGTTGAATAGGACAGACAGAAATAGAGAGAGGAGGGGAAGACAGAGAGGGGGAGAGAAAGACAGACACCAGAAGACCTGCATCAACCATTGTGAAGCGACTCCCCTGCAGGTGGGGAGCCAGGGGTTCAAACCAGGATCCTTAGGCCAGTCCTTGCGCTTTGTACCACATGCGCTTAACCGGCTGCGCTACCACCCAACTCCCAGGAGAAGTACATGTTGGGGTGAGGGAGAGTACTCATTGTTAAATCACAAGACTAGTGTGTTTGAACTTCTAGAGAGCTGCAGGCTCAATCCTAGTCACCTACATAAGCCAGAGCTGAGCAATATTCCTCCCTCTCTCTCTCATAAAAATAAATACAATGTTAAAATATTTTTAAATCAGCTGACTTCCAGAAGTAGGGCTAAGGAGCAGCAGCAGCTGTGTTTCTCTCCTCTCCTCTCCTCTTCTCTCCCCTCTTCTCCTCTCCTCTTCTATCCTCTCCTCTCCTCTCCTCTCCCGGGTCAACAGGAATACCAAAGGAGATGACCTCGGACAATAACAAGACAGGACTAGAATGACTTCAGGAACCCACCAAACCACCAGTGAGTGCAAACACGTGTGTCTTATGGATAGAGAGGAGCCTAGGGAGAAATTAAGTGACTGGTAACAGTTCAGCAGTTTACCAGCTGAGTCACCACCTCCAATCTGTTACACCAACAAGAGGATGGCTGAAGGGAGGAGAGGACTCCCCTGTGACTCACCAAATGCAAGTGTGAGTCTCCATTGCTACTGCCCTCAGAATCTGGAGCAGCTGAAGGGAGGCCCTGTGCTGACACCAGGGGACAAAGAATTAACGAGGAAACTCAGGAGAAGATCTATACTTCACTGCCCTAGTGGTAGAGTTGTGAGAGTCTCTTTGCTAACCACCGGATTACCTCTGCCCCACCCTGCTTTATCTCTTTGTCAGGAGTCAGTGATTAAGCTAAGAAGCCTACTTATAGTTTAAAAGCCCTCAGGCTCCCATAGCCTACAGGGAAGGAAAAGAACAAAAGAGGCTTTTAAACCACTGAGCTCCAACTCAGGGATTAAAATACTATTGAAACAACTGTCAATTTCCACAAATGTAAACCCTGTAGTTACCTTACTTAGACACAAGTCAGTCCAGGCAAGAGTGATCAGTAATTTGAAAAGTACTGAGAGAGGGACCTCATAACATACTATATAGAGTAGTTAAAGCAACAAGAAGATATACTGGAGAAATGAAACAGGACAAGAGTCCAGCTAAAAGCCACCCAAAGGGTGAAGCACAAAATAATTAGGTCCCAACACTAGTTAAGGAAATAATAACAGGTGTGAGTAAAGAGTTTGAAAGAATTGTCATCAGAAATACAGAAACAACAAATGAAGAAAACACTAATTATCTCAAGGTGATTAGAGAGCTGAAAGCTGAAATAGCTGAGCTAAGAACACAACTGGCTGAACAAGCTAAAACAGTATCAGAACAGGGTAACCAAATAGATGAATTCCAGAAAACAGTAGAGGGGAGAAAGAATAGAATAAATGAGGCTGAAGAAATAATTCACAAGATCGAGGACAAATTAGAGACAACTAAAAAAGAAATAAGAGATCTCAAAAAAGAGATTTAGAGATACTGAAACAACAACAGAGACCTATGGGATGACTTCAAAAGAAATAATATAGGCATTATTGGCTTACCAGAGGAAGAAAGAGAGGGAGGAGAAGAAAACATTTTTTAGGACATAATAGCTGAGAACTTCTTTAGTCTAGACAACATCAAAGACATAAAGGTTCAAGGAGCCTAGAGGGTCCCAAATAGAATTAACCCAGACTTAAAGACACATCATATTTAGAATGGAAAGGAATAAGGATAAAGAAAGGATCCTGAAGGCTGCAAGAAAAAAAACAAAGAGTCACCTACAGAGGTAATCCTATAAGATTAGCAGCAGACTTCTCCACAGAAATACTACAGGCCAGAAGAGAATTAAATGGCAAAATATCTATCGAGTGCTCAATGAGAAAGGCTTTCAGACTACTATATCCTGCTAGACTGTCATTCAGACTAGATGGAGGCATAAAAACCTTCTCAGCCAAGCAACAGTTAAAGAATTAAGTATCACCAAACCTGCCCTAAAAGAAGTTATGAAATTTCTCCTATAAACAGATCACCATAAATAGGCCATATATCAGAACACTCTAAAAATCTACAAGAATGGCATTAAAATTTCTGCAATATTTGATATCAATAAGTGTCAATGGCCTGAATTCACCTATTAAAAGGCACAGAGTAGGAAGATGGATGAGAAAACACAACCCAAGAATATGCTGTCTTCCAGAAACCCACCTAACTCAACAAGTCAAACAGAAACTCAAAGTGAAAGGATGGAAAACTATCACACAAGCCAATGGCCCACAAAAAATGGCAGGAACTGCTATTCTCATATCTGACCTGATAGGCTTTAAAATAAATAAAATTAAAAATATACAGATGGACACTACTTAATGCTCAGTGGATCAGTAGGACTTAAAAAAATTATGAACATGTATGCACCCAATGAGAAGCCATCTAAATACATCAAACATATACTGAAAGAGCTACAGCAATATATTAACAGCAACACAGTCATAGTAGGAGACATGAACACCCCACTCTCTCAACTTGACAGATCATCCAGGCAGAAAATCAATAAAGACATGAGGGAGCTAAATGAGGAGATAGATAAACTACAACTATTGGTCATTTTCAGAGTCATTCATCCCAAGAAACTGGAATACACATTTTACTCAAGTCCACATGGGTCATTCTCAAGGATAGACCATATGTTAGGCCACAAAGACAGCATCAGCAAATTCAAGAGCATTGAAATCCTTCCAAGTGTCTTCTCAGACCACATTGGAATTAAACTAACACTTAACTTAACCTATAATTGCCAAAACAACCTTGAGAAGAAAGAACAGAACTGGAGGCATCACACTCCCAGAACTCAAATTGTATTACAGGGCCATTATCAAAATTGCTTGGTACTGGAAAATGAATAGACACACTGACCAGTGGAATAGAATTGAGAGCTCAGGAAGTAAGCCCTCACACCTATGGATAGCTCATCTTTGACAAAGGTGCCCAGACTATTAAATGGGGAAATCAGAGTCTCTTCAACAAATGGTGTTAGAAAAAAATGGGTTGAAACATGCAAAACAAAAAAAAGAAACTGAACCACTCTATTTCACTAAATACAAAAGTAAATTCCAAGTGGATCAAGGACTTGGATGTTAGACCACAAACTATCAGGTACTTAAAGGAAAATATTGACAGAACTCTTTTCTGCACAAATTTTAAAGACAGCTTCAATGAAACAAATCCAATTACAAAGAAGACTAAGGCAAGCATAAACCTATGGGAATATATCAAATTAAAAAGCTTATGCACAGCAAAAGAAACTGCTACCCAAACCAAGAGACCCCTCACAGAATGGGAGAAGATCTTTACATGCCATACATCAGATAAGAGGCTAATGGCCAGAATATGTAAAGAACTTGCCAAAATCAACAACAAGAAAACAAATTACCCCATCTAAAAATGGGGGGAGGACATGGACAGAATATTCACCACGGAAGAGATCCAAAAGGCTGAGAAACATATGAAAAAAATCCCCAAGTCTTTGATTGCCAGAGAAATGCAAATAAAGACAACAATGACATATCACTTTACTCCTGTGAGAGTGTCATACATCAGAAAAGGTAGCAGCAGCAAATGCTAGAGAGGTTGTGGGGTCAAAAGAACCCCCCTGTACTGCTGGTGGGAATGTAAATTGGTCCAACCTCTGTGGAGAACAGTCCGGGGAACTCTCAGAAGGCTAGAAATGGACCTACCCTATGGAGCTGCAATTCCTCTCCTGGGGATATATCCTAAGGAACACAACACACCTATCCAAAAATATCTGTGTACACATATGTTCTTAGCAGCACAATTTATAATAGCCAAAACCTGGAAGCAACCTAGGTTTCCCACAACAGATGAGTTTCTGAGCAAGTTGTGGTATATATACACAATGGAATACTACTCAGGTATAAAAAATGATGACTTCACCATTTTCAGCCAATCTTGGATGGACCTTGAAAAATTCATGTAAATCAAAATAAGGCAGAAACAGAATGATGAATATGGGATGATCTCACACTCATGAAGAAGTTGAACAAACAAGATCAGAAGAGAAAACACAAGTAGAAACTGAACTGGAGCTGGCGTATTACACCAAAGTAAAAGGCTCTGAGGTGGGGGGAGGGGAAGAATACAGGTCAAAGAAGGATGACAGAGGACCTAGCAGGGGGTTGTATTGTTATATGGAAAACTGAGAAATGTTATACATGTATAAACTATTGTATTTACTGTCATATGTAAAACATAAATTCCCCAATAAATAAATAAATAAATATTTTTAAATGGGAAGCGAAAAAATAGTATTGGGCACCAGGTGGTAGTGCAGCGGGTTAAGCGCACATGGTGCGAAGGCAAGGACCAGCATAAAGATCCCAGTTCGAGCCCCCAGCTCCCCATCTCTACAGAGGTTGCCTCTCAGATGGTGAAGCATATCTACAGGTGTCCATCTTTCTCTCCCCCTCTCTGTCTGCCCCTCCTCTCTCCATTTCTCTCTCCTATCCAACAAGAATGACAGCAACACTAACAATGATAAACAACAAGGGCAACAATAAGGAAAAATAATACCATTGGAAGTTCATAGTGTTAAGATAGGTGTGATTAGTTTTTTTTGACAAAAACAAAAATAACTATGTTTGCCTGGTTAACTAGCCCCTTTGGACGATGAACTGTTTTGTCATGAGCTAGAATGAGTTTTGAGCTCGGCTTCTCACTGCACTAAAGGAAGCTTGGGTGTTGTGATCTCTTTCACTCTCTCTCTGTCTCTCTTTCTTGGCATATATATATACACACACACACACACACACACACACACACACACACACACATATATATCACACCAGGGAAGTTTCCAGTGCAGGGAGAATAACACAGAGCCGACTGAGATAGCAATGTGATCTGGGAACAATAAACAGTTGTGTATTATCAAACAATATGAGGAATGGCAAAGATAAAAAGAAACAAATCTACTAAGGTGTCAGGTAGCCTGTAGGCTTTGCTTAGGTGATTAACCTTTATTGTACAGAGAATATTATCAAGTCACTAGTAGTTTTCCAAGGGACAAGACATAAACAGGCCTGGGATTCAGATAGATGGCTTTGATAGCAGTATGGAGGAGGGAGTGCTTTAGATTAGACACACTCCTGGAGTATCTTATTATAATGCAGATTCTGATCCCCCAGGTCTGGGGTGAGGGCCAAGATGCTGAAGGGGTATTATCCAGGTGAGCTCTTCTGCCAGCTCTGACTGGTTTATTCACGTTGCTAGAGAGGAAGCCCCACACTCCAGCTAATCAGTAACAATATGGGATAGTTTCTGAAGTAGCCCTAGAGATCGGAGACTCTGTAACCTTCTAAAAATTGAACTAACAGAAGACAGTAGACACCCTGCACCTCCCACCTTGCCCAATCTGAAACAAAAGGCGAAGACAGTGCTTACGAGTCTGTGGCCATGGCCATGAGGTAGCCGTACAGGCTGTGCAGGTTGTAGTGCAGTCCCTCCTGAAACTCTGCATCCATGCACAAGGTATCTGAGAAAAGGATTCGCTCCACAACACCTGGAGGACACAGGGGGACAGGCCCACAGCTGAGACACCTGCCGTATAAGGTCACTCCCCAACCTCGAGCTTCCTGAGCCCTGTGTCTTCCTCCACCTCTCTCTCCTCAACTTGATGCAATGGCTTTCAGACTCTCATTTCAACCCAGTTAGATCATTTGGGGACTCTGGTGGTTCACCTGGTTGACCAAACATTTTACAATGTGCAGGGGCCTGGGTTCAAGTCTCCAGTCTCCACCTGCGGACTTGGAGAGCTTCACAAGTGGTGAAGTGGTGCTTCAGGCATCTCTCTGTCTCTCTCCCTCTCTATTTCTCATTTCCTCTCAATTTCTGGCTGTTTCTATCCAATAAACAAATAAAGATAAGAAAACAATTAAAAAAGAAGTTAAATTATTTCAAGAAATGGATCTTCCTTTAAAAAGAAATAGTTCTCTCTTCAAGTAACAAAAAGGAGTTAGGGAAACAGCTTAAACCAATACCCAAGGGTCCAAGGAAAGTGGACAAACCAGAATATACAGCAGAGGCAGGCTTGGCACTCAACCAAGTAGGGGATATCCTGAAGGTATGAGATCATATATCACGCTGAGACCAGGCAATTACGTTCTGGGCAAAGGGACTGAACACACTGAATGCATCCACCATCCAGGTCTGTTCACACACTCCAGCTCCACACTCCTCTCCCTGAGCTGGGGAGCTGGGGAGTCGGGACTCTGAGATGACAGAACCAGGCAATGGAGATAACTCTACCCCAGGCTGTAATTTGACTAATAGTCACTCCTCCCCCACTGAAGCACGACATAGGAGCCAAAAAAGGAGCTTTTGTGTGTGTGTCCATCCAATGACATGCTGGAGTTCACTTGCTTCAGCAGCGTTGTCTAAGCCATACTGCTTCACACACGATCACTTTTTTTTTCTTTCAAAATCAGGCACTAGAAAATTAACTTGGATTTGAATGGGATTCAAAAATAAAAAATAAAAAGGAGAACTTAAGGATCCTTTAAATGGTTACTAGTAGGCATTTTTAAAAGTCAATAAAGTGTATTGCACAAAAGTCAAAGACTTTGGGGTTGGAGGGAGGGGTTCAGGTCTTGGAACATGATGGCAGAGGAAGACCTGGAGGGGGTTGAATTGTTATGTAGAAAACTGAGAAAAGTTACACATGCACAAACTCCTGTATTTTACTGTAAGCTATAAACCATGAATCCCCAGTAAAGAAAAAAATGTTGGGGCTTGGTGGTGGTGCACCTTGTTACAATGTACAAGGACCCAGGTTTGAGCCCCTGGTCCCCAACTGGAGGGGGAAAGCTTTGTGAGTAGTGAAGCAGGGCTGCAAGTGTCTCTCTGTCTCTCTTCCTCCCTAGCTCCCTCTCCCCTCTCAATTTCTGACTGTCTCTATCTAGCAAATAAATAAAGATAATTAAAAAAATTAAATAAAAAAGTTAATGAAGCCACAGATTTAATTCAGTGGAAGGTGGTTTGTGCTCTGACATTCTTACAGAGTTTATCGTGGAGCCATAAATTCATGGGATTATATCTGAAACTGTTTCCACCTGCCAGGCCACATGTGCCCAAGTGCTGCTCTCACTTCTCTCTTTACCTCTCTCATGGGAAGTCTTCCTTTTTTTTAAATTTTTTTTTTGGTAATTTTTATTTACTTATCTTCCCTTTTGTTGCCCTTGTTGTCTTTTTATTGTTGTTGTAGTTGATGTCGTCGTTGTTGGATAGGACAGAGAGAAATGGAGACAGGAGGGGAAGACAGAGAGGAGGAGAAAAAGACAGACACCTGCAGATCTGCTTCACCGCCTGTGAAGCGACTCCCCTGCAGGTGGGGAGCCAGGGGCTCGAACCGGGATCCTTATGCCGGCCCTTGTGCTTAGCGCCACCTGCACTTAACCCGCTGCGCTACCGCCCAGCTCCCGAAGTCTTCCTTTTTTATCTAATATAAAATATGTAGGGGGTCGGGCAGTAGCGCAGCTGGTTGTGCTCACGTGGTGCAAAGCACAAGGACGGGAGTAAGGATCCAGGTTCGAGACCCTGGCTCCCCAACTGTAGGGGTGTCGCTTCACAAGCTGTGAAGCAGGTCTGCAGGTGTCTATTTTTCTCTTCCCTCTCTGTCTTCCCCTCCTCTCTCCGTTTCTCTCTGTCCTATCCAACAACGAACGACATCATCAACAACAATAATAACCACAACAAAGGCAACAAAAGGGGGAAAAAAATGGCATCCAGGAGCAGTGGATTCATGATGCAGGCACCGAGCCCCAGCGAATACCCTGGAGCCAAAAAAAATATCATGCAAAAGACATGTTTGTTTGTTTTTTTCATTTCCCAGGGGGCTGGTCAGTGAAGCACTCAGGAGAGCACACATGTTTCAGTGCTCAAGGACCTAGGGCGTCAAATCCTAAATCCCCACTTGCAGAGGGGAAGTTTCATGAGGGGGGGAGCAGGCCTGCATGTCCTCCTCTCTCTCTCTCCTTAATAATGTTTATTTATTTACTGGGTGGAGACAGTTATGAATCAAAAGGAAGGGGAGCTAGAGAGGGAGAAAGGCCGAGAGACAACTGTAGCTGTGCTCCATCACTCTCAAAGCTTTACTCCTGCAGGTAGGGGCTGGGGGCTTGAACTTTGGTCCTTGAGTATTGTAACATGAGCACTCAATCAGCTGCCTCACCCTCTCTCCCTGTCTACCTCTCCCTTCCTTCTTGATTTCTCTTGGTCTCTACCCAAAAATATATAAATAAATTAATTTTAATTAAAATAAGATATTTAAAATAAAATGAAACTATGACTAGGACGGCTTAGGAAGAAGTAAACAGGATGAGTGACAGGAGAACTGGGCAGAGAAGTTGAAGCCACAGAAGTACACTTTTGGTCATGTGCTTACTCTCAGTTTATAGCAGCAAAATGGAAATCAGAGACCAAATAATGCAACAAAGTCTCCAGTAGAGTAGGGGTGTGGGTGTTTGGGGAGGGGGTAGTCCCTTTATTGGGGGCTTAGAAGTGTTCTTGGTTACACCCTGTGCTACTTGAGGCTATTGTTTTTTTAACATCATTAAGAAATAGGTGAAAACTTACGTGGTGTGAAAGGTGGAAAGTTGAACTCATTTACTTCACACTGATGACCAGAATTTGAGACTGAGCTGGCCAATTCATCCATTTCCTTCAAAGACACAAAGCACACAGGACAGATGATGTTACTGATCATCAATCTGTTGAGGAATATTTAGGGGAGAGCCCGCTCTGTGTGGCCTCTTGATTTTGGAATATTGACGTCCCTTGTTAAGTTTTCTGGACTTCTATTCCACCTTTTTGATTGGATTGAATCTAAGATACCTCTCACTTCTAAATAACATTAGTACCATATTATTTTTTTATGCATCAATTTCAATCAGTTAATTAGAAATCGTTTTCACAGCTGATTCTTACTTTATAGATGTTGTTACTTGTATTGCTATTATTAATGGTCTCAGTATTGTTTAAAGGATCCTACTGTAATATTTGTTTTTATAATTGATCTTTTTTTTTTTTTACTCCACTCAGTGTGGGGCAAGACAGAGATATAATTGAGATTAAATCTGTTTCTGTAAATCGGGCTTAAAAGTTAAGTGATGCCTAACAGATAATTTTTCAGGTTTCAAATTATTCCTATTAACTATCTCTATTACCTCTATTAGTATCCCTATTATTATTCTCATTCATAACAGTATTCTCTGGTGAACTTCAAGTTTTAATTAGTAAGTGCACCAAATAATGCAGTTAATCTTCTAATGATTTTTTTTAATTGGAAAAATAGTTAATGAACGGAAAAGCTAAGACTTTGTAGAGCAGGGGAATTTCTTCTAAAGAAATAGCCAATTAGAGGTAGCTGTAGAATAACCATAGAGGATTTTTGCAGGGTCTAATTTATTGCCTATGAGTCTAGTCTCGGAGTCAGACTGTGGCATACCTGGTAGAGCGCACATGTCACAATGAGGAAGGACCCAGGTTCAAGCCTTCTGTCCCCACTTTCAGAGAGAAAGTTTCACAAGCAGTGAAGCAGTGCTGCAAGGAGTTTCTCTCCCTCCCTCCCTCCTCCATGGCTCTCAATTTCTCTCTCTCTGTCTCTATTCAATAAATAAATAATTTATAATTTCTATCTTTAGTAAAAGTATACTTAATCCTACTCTGTCAAGCAAATAGGTCAGGGTCAAAGCTCATCTCAAGATTTGCATTTTTTGACTCCAGAATCACTGTGATCTTCCAATTAGAACTTACAATCCATACTCCATCAAAAGTCAGGTTTTTATAGAATTCACTGAACTGATCTTTCCACCACTGGGTAGTAGCCGGGTTGCTATAATCAGGAAAGACCGTCCATCCTGGATAACCCTAGAGGAGAAGAAAGCACATGGTGATGTTTACTTTGTTGAGTGGTTCACTCATGTTGGCTACTACTCTTATTAGAAACACCTATGTGTCCAACTCGCCTTATGAGAATCAACATATGTGATGTTCTCCTCACCCCTCCCACAAATAAACAGCAAAATAGATGAAAGGTATTTAATGGAAGAGGACAAGGAAAGCAAATAGGAAAATAGATAAGAGCAATTGAATGTCTTTCTTCTATTAACAATGTGAAAAAATTAAATTATAACAGGTTTGTTGGAGAACTATTTAAAAGGTTGGAAAGCCTAGCTATGTAAGGTATTAGCAAAAAAATGCATTAAGTAATTAAAGGTCATCTAAAACCTATTTTTTATTTTATTTTAAATATTTATTTATTCCCTTTTGTTGAACTTGTTGTTTTATTGTTGAAGTTATTATTGACATCGTCATTGTTGGATAGGACAGAGAGAACTGGAGAGAGGAAGGGAAGACAGAGAGGGGGAGAAAAAGACACCTGCAGACCTGCTTCACTGATTGTGAAGTGACTCCCCTGCAGGTGGGGAGCTGGGGGTTCGAACCAGGATCCTTATGTTGGTCCTTGCACTTTGTGCCACGTGCATTTAACCCACTGTGCTACCGCTCGACTCCCCTAAAACCCATTTTTAATAAAGTTCAGAAATAGAGTGGGTTGGGAGTTGGACCGGTGTTCGGATCCCGGTTCGAGCCCCAGCTCCCCACCTACAGGGGAGTCGCTTCAGAAGTGGTGAAGCAGGTCTGCAGGTGTCTATCTCTGTCTCCCCTCTCTATCTTACCCTCCTCTCTCCATTTCTCTCTGTCCTATCCAACAATAGCATCAGCAACAACAACAATAATAACTACAACAATAAAAAACAATAAGGGCAACAAAAGGGAATATATATATATGTATATATATATATATATATATATATATAAAATAAAAAAAGAAATATAGTGGGTTTTGACATGTAAACACTCATTTTAAATGGTTAAGTGGAGGTAGCAAGGTAGCTCACCTGTATAGTATGCCTGCTTGGCTGTGCAGGTGACCCCAGTGCAAGCTGAGACCCCACACACTGAAGGAAGCTGTAGTGCTGTGCTATCTTTCTCTCATTCTCTCTGCCTCTCTCTCTCTCTTTTCTCTATTTTTCTCCCTTCCTTCCTTCCTTCCTTCATTTCCTTTCTGGTTTTTGTTTGTTTGTTTGTTTGTTTTTTGCCTCCGGGGTTATTGCTGGGGCTCAGTGCTGGTACTGGAATCTACTGCTCCTGGTGGCCATTTTTTTCCTTTTCCCTTTCTTTCCATAGGACAGAAAGAAATTGAGAAATGACACAGAGATAGAGAAGGAGAAAGAGACATGTGCAGACCTACTTCGCCACTTGTGAAGCATCCTCCCCTTCAAGTGGGAACAGGGCCTTGATGTCTCTCTCTATCTAAAAAAGTCAGACCAGAGACATGAAACGCTGGAGGCAGCAAAAAGTCAAAAATAATAAAAATAGTCAATGATTAAGTGGCATTTGTACTTTTTATAGAGGCCAAGTATTTATTGCACTTCCTCTTTTTTCTATAAGCTCTTATCAAAGGGTCATTGTTAGGATATGTTCCGGTAATACTGCAAGATAAAGTCAAATAGATGCAGTCTGGATCATTTTCCTAACAAATTTATAGTCAGTCCTCTAGATAGGACCTTATACACAAGCACTATAATAGTTGTACATACATCCATTAGTTTATATGTATGTGAACACATATACATACATAAAATGTCATGTATAAAACTGCATAAAGATATTTTAATTTAATTTTATTAATGATTTAATAATGATCAGCGAGATTGTGGGATAAGAGGGGTACAATTCTGTACACTTCCCACCACCAGAGTTCCATATGCACTCCCCTCCACTGGAAGGGTCCCTAGTCTTTATCCCTCTGGAAGTATGGGCCAAAGATTTTATAGGGTGTGAACCGAAGTCCCATTCTTTTGTTCTTGCTAATAGAGTGACAGAAAATTCTAATTAGATAAAATTTTAGAACTCAGGGAATAAATTATTTGGCAAAAGAGTCACAGTTATATGCTACCTAGAATATTTGCATAAGAAACCTATGTCTACCTTAACTATCTCTGCCAAGATCTTAAATCAAATAATTCTTGCTATATATCAGTTTAAAAGGGATAAATAATTAAACTTATGTAGCTTTGTTGCAAATTCCTAATTATATGTCACTCTAATATGAATACTACTAAAAAGACTCAGAGGTCTAGGGTTTCTACTCTTTATATGACCAAGACAGTGTTAATATGACCATTATATCTGATTTTTTAAATTTCTTTTGTTTTGTTTTCTTTTCTTTTCTTCTTTCCTTCAGGGCTATGAACTTGAGACTTCATGCTTGAGAGTCTAATGCTTTATCTACTGTGCCACCTCCCAGACCACAAAAAGAAGTAATTTTTCTACAAATATATATAATTTCTCAATAACATGTAGTACTAGGGTGTCAGAGGCTAACTTTTTAGAGTCCAGATCTTAATAATTCCCACCACACAAAAAAGAAGAAATGATCATAGTGTAGTATAACAGATGTTTGAGGCATGTCTGCAATGACAGTCACTGCATAATGTAAATGCATCAGTTCAATGTGCTGTACTGCTTGAATTCACAGTGTTGTATATCAAGTGTATGTCAATCAAAAATCAATTTGTCAGAAGTTTCATTACTCTACTATTACTCATGCTAGTTTCAAAATAAAATTGAAAGAGACCTCAAAAGTTAGGAAAACAATAATAATACTGTAACTTACCTCCCAGTCATAGTCATACCAAAAGTATAAACTTCCTCAAATTACTATAATTCATTCTGAATTTTTAAAGGTTCTTTCTTATTTATTTATTCTACAGAGATGGGGAGAAATTAAGAGGGGAAGATGATAGATAGGTAGATGATTGATAGGTAGGTAGATAGATAAGTAGATAGATAGGCAGATAGATAGATAAATGATGTACAGAAACAGACAGACAGACCTGTAGCACTGCCTTCGTGTTTGAAAAGCTTCTTCTCTACAGGTGGGGACAGGGTTTGAACCTGGCTCCTCCTATGTTGTAACATGAGCCATCAACCATGTGTGCCCCACCTGGTCCCTACATTATGATTCACAAAAACTTTAGAGAAATTACCTGACCAGCAACAAAGCCGTTGTTCCCCATGATCCATATTTTCTTTCTATTTCCATCGTTATAGGGCTGGTAGTCAGAGTGATTTGAAATGCCAGGATTCTAAGAAATAAGTAACATAATGGACATTATTCTTGTACATTTCTTATGCATCTTGGAAAGAGAAACTGGGTCCCAGAGTAAGAGTTTGAACGTACCAGAATAATGACACATTTTTGTCCTTCAGCATGTAACTTTTCAACAAATGGTAAGAGATCAGCAAAATTGTCTCCATCAATAGTGAAATCTTTGAATTTGTCCATGTAATCAATGTCAAGATACTGGACATCCTGAAAGGTAATGTCAACCAATCAGACCTAAAGATTGCAGTCGGGAGTTGTGATCATTCTTTTCCCCCATCTTTAAAACAGCAACTATGTTCAGTGATGATATGGGCTTGCTTCCAGATCATGGCTGTTTCCAGGATTAAGCATGTCCTCTGTGAAAGCTATTTAGACTGCAGATATATCTCTATGCGTATCTCAAGATAAGGAGAGAGACCCCTTGATAGGAAGTGTGTCTTCTTTAGTAGAGAATGAGTCAGAGGCTCAGTGAGTGTGTATCCACAGCTCCACCAATCATGTTGTGCAATGTAATTGGCTGGAGATGGTGTCAACCTGATGTAACTTGCAAATGGTTGGAAGTCTGGCCTTCTTTGCCTGAGGGCATGTGGTGCTGGTATGCTGTGGGTGGAGGCGGTGAGCTGGGGAAGGAGAGGTGTCACTGAGGCTGCCTGGAGGGCAGGGACTTGTGAATTTCAACCTTGCTAGTTACCTTTCTCATGACCCCACTGACTCATACCCCTGATTTCCTGGTGTTTTCTGTAGGACACCATGACCCCAGCTAAGGCTTCCAAGGACCTGCCAGACCGCTTCTGACTGCAATAATGAACGGCTGAACTTCTGGTAACTGACTCATGTACTTTCTGGGCCTAGCACATTCTCAGCCCCAGCTGATAATTGCTGATTCTGCAGTGTGTATATATTTGTCCTTTGCTCCTGTATTACCCTAATAAAGCCTTGAATTGTTTAACCCCCTTCCTAGCGAGCCCTCAGTCAGTTCTTTATACTCCACACAGCAGAACAAGTCCTTCTACTTTAGTTTCAACACTGTGATGTTACTATACTCCTTCTGTTGGTGCCCCACATTGCTGAGGACATAACCCACAGTTTCATGCATGCAGAACAGGACCTGTACTGCTGATCCATCTCCCACACAGTCCCTGTGTCTTGTTCGTCTCAGTAACCTGAGTTTGGATGGCTGATATAAACCAAGTATTCTTGTTAAGTTTTGTTTCTGACCATACCCATTACAAAGTAATACAATCTGAGGCCAACTAATCCGAACCCACACAAACTGACACGACTCCAGTATATAAGTGAAGTATAAGGAATTTATTCTTAAGTTTGAAAGAGTGAAAATAAGGCTAGTACTCAGACTTAACAAAGAGAGGACACCAAAAGACAAAGACAAGACCAACCTCAGCTGAGTGATCCCAGGTGGGTACCAAATCTGGTCCAGCCACTCTGAGGCTTGAAATTCACCCTCCTTTAAAGGGAAAAGTGAAGGGGGATCTGTATGATTGTGGGGAGGGGGTTTGCATGTCCTTGCTAATTTATCTTTAGGGTAAAAGTTTCAAGGAGAACATTCCATTCTTATCTTCCAGGGAGGAAGCAGGCAGTGTTTATAGAAGCCAAATGGACAAGTTAGCATATAGCTGAGAAAGCAGGGGTTACAGGGTTTGCAGTTTCAAGGTAAACATTCGTATCCACTGGAGCTGAAGCAATTAGTGCATTAGTGTAATTTCATCTTATCTAAGAGATTTTCTAAGAGATTTTTTCTACTTCAATGAACTAGTCCAAATTTGGGGAATTCCATTCTCTCACACTCTTTATATGTTCATGTGAATGAGTGCGTTACTAACGTGATAGCCATGTACTAATCTGAATGCTCAATATTAAGCTGGAGTATAAGAAGAGAAAAGAGTCTTCTCATCTTTTTTTGTTTGCTAACATAATTGAAATGAAAAATCTGCAGCACCTTGGTGGACTCTGTAACCAGTCCACTCCACACCCTTTGATTCAGTTTGTAGCAAATCAGCACTGGACTTTTTCTGTCCTGAGTGTAACCAATCAGCTTGCTCTGTGCCCAGTTTGAAAAGAATAAAAGCGATCCAACATCAGGTTGATGGGGTTTACAGCTAATGGTATTTATATACTTTTCCCATATTTGGGAGCTTCTCTCTGCCCTTAATGAGTTTTCTAGTCCTTTCCTCAACTCTGACACCATCTTCCCAGACAATATGCCTAGCCCACCTGCGTGTTAGCTGTTGGGCTCAGTCCAAAATTAGTAAAGTCATGGGCCCCTTGGAATAAAGCTAAAATAGACTTCTTAGCTCCTTCCAACATGAAGACCCCAAATCTCATCTGCTATATGTTTACCATTAGGTTTCTTGGTATTAAACAAATTGTTCTGTATTATATCTTACTGCTTATAAGCCCCCAAGTTACAGATGCTACCATGAAACCAATCTGACTTCCCTGGGCAGATAACCTCATCAATGTGTCCTGGAACCCCACCTCCCCAAAGGCCTACCCTACTAGGGAAAGATAGGGACAGGTTGGGATTATGGATCCACCTGTCAATACCCATGTCCAGCAGAGAAGCAATTACAGAAGCCAGCACTCCCTTCTTCTGCACCCCATGAAGATCTTTGGTTCATACTCCCAGAGGGATAAAGAATAGGAAAGCTTCCAATAGAGGGGATGAGATATGAAACTCTGGTGGTGGGAATTGTATGGAATTGTACCCCTCTTATACCACAGTCTTGTTAATCATTATTAAATCATTAATAAAAAAAACTTATTAAAATAAAAACATAAAAAAGAAAGAAGCAAACAAAGAAAGAAAAGCAAAACACAGGACTAGGCATGGTCTGTTACAAGGTCTAGGACTAGGGAGTGTGGAGAGGAGAGGATTGAGTGGGTGTTAGGGACACATTGCACACTGGTGGAGGAGGATTTAAGTTGGTAGGAATGGTGTGAAGATACCTATCTTGGTGTGAGGGGGTCTCTAGGGTCCTGGTTCACAATGGTGAAGGGGACCTAAGTTGAAGGTGAGAATGTTTTGCAGACACTTATCATTGAGAGATGAGAAATTGTACTCAAGTGTCAATAATTGTACTGTAAACTATTAACCTCCCTGGTAAAAATGATTTTAAAAAGGAGGAAAGAAAAAGTAAAGAAAAACAAAAGCTGGTTTGCCAAAGCAGAAGAGTTGATCAGGTGTGGTAGGAACCAACCTGATCCCACAATTCCTTGCCCTCCATGCAGCCTAAGTTTGTTTCTTGACTATATTTGAGCTGTAACTCTGGGGAGCTAAAACACTCAGCTGTTAACACATATGTTTCTGTAACATAATAATTATGAAAGAAAGATGACGAAAGGACAGAGATTTAAGCAAACCATCTCTCCCATGGACATTATTTTTTGCATTTGCCTGTGAACCTGAGAGGAGCAGCATTTCCCGGAGTGAGAAGCTCAAAGTGTGAAGAAGGGGTTAGTTGACATTTCCCAAGGTCACATGCATGAGCAGGGTGGGGGCCAGTTAGAGTTTTGTTGCTAGATCCTTTGATTCCAGATAGTCTTTGAAGTCTCACAGGTGACACAAAGATCTTCCAGAAAAAAATGTTCTCTCATGCATGCAAAGGTTCTAGCGAAACTAGGGGAAATTTTTAAATATTTGATTAATCAATAATTAATCAATCTATTTATTTAAGACAGAGACGTCAAGACGGAGACGGTTGATAGATAGATAAATTATAGCTAGCTCACTTGCTAGATAGATGATAAATGACAGATAAGAGATGACAAAAGAAACCTGCAGCATTGTTCTCCTGCTCAAAAAGCTTTCCCCATGCAAGTCAGGACCAGAAGCTTGCATCCAGATACCTGCACTTTGTATCATCTATGCTCTTCTAGAGTCACAATAGCCTGGCCTCCAGAAAAGGTAGTGATCATGAAGAGTTTTCATAGTGTTCACTTGCAGAATAGATAAGGGAGAAATTAAATGAGCACACAATTTCTCTTCGACACCAAAGCCACACAGGGTTATTATGTCCCGTTGCAGAGAAGAAACATCCCCACCCTGCCCTTCCTTGCTGCTCTAAGAATGGATAGAAAAGTCCTGAGATCAGGTCAAAGCCATTTTTATCCACACGGTCTTCTTTCACAGGCTAATAAAATGCATATTTGAACCAGAATTACAAAGAACCAGCCCCAGATAAATTGTTTGGATATTCTCACAGACCACAGTCATGCACATCCTGGAGAAACTTGACAAGTGCTATACACTGAATGATGATGATGATGATGATGATTATTATTACTTATGATGGGATACTGAAACACATAATTCCTTTACAATTAAGAGGTATACAAAATTAGATTTAATGGGTTTTTTTCAGTGTTTCCTTTTTATAAATAAAAATAAAAAATAGATTCTGCCAGATTGAGGCTTTTCTGTAGGCCATTTTACTATAATTATCAGTTCTTATCAATTATATGAACACCCCAGATAGTACTAACTTTGGTAGATTCTGTTCATTGTACCACATACTTTCGAAGCATAGTATAAGGATTCTTTGCTAACAGCCCACCAACATCAGTTTTATAGAAAAGAAGAAACTAAGACTCAGAAACAGGAACTAGCCCAGCACTGAAAAGACTAACAAGAAGCAAAGCTAAAACCAAAACCCTATTAAATGGACCACACACTCTGCTTATTCCATGTTAAGGCAGGAAGTTTAACAAGTGCGCTTCTGGTAATAGGTCTATTTCATTATGTTTCTTAATAGATCAAATCAGATGAAAAAAAAAAGTCAGAGAATGATGGCCTTATGCATGAATATGTTCCAACTTACATATGGGATCCCAGTGTCACGATTTCTGTTTACAACCTTCTCCAGCTCTGTGAGGCCACCATAATTTCTGCGACTAAGCTGGAACCCAAGACTCCAGTACGAAGGCAAGAATGGTCGTCCAATAAGCTGAGAAGATAAAAACGTGTCCACACATTTAGAATAATTACATTTGGTAGCACCATGTCCAATCCTGAAAATGCTCCCATCTCATTTTCTAAAAGCTCTTTATTTAAAATGTCAGTGCCAAGAGCAATATCTCAGGGTGCTTTGCACAGTGCCCCAATTTATCCTATTTTTAGATAACTAAATGAATTACTAATTACTTCAACATCAGAAAAGAATAAGATTTACTGAGAATGCATGAATCATGGTAACTTAGGAATCACTTTTCATTCAGTGCGTATTTTTTGAGTGTTTGTCATGTGACAAGGACCAAGTGACATAGGCACCAGGTTACACTGTCATAAAACAAGTATGATTCTGTTCTCTCAGTGATTAAATGAAATAAATTCCTAATATAATGGTCTGTGGCAAGGATCAAGAAATAAAAACTGGGTGAGATTATGCTTGAGATGGGTGACAAAATACATGTGTATTTCAAATCTAGATTCTAGAGGGTACTCTGCTTAATTTTGTTCACAAAAGATCACTGTGCTTTACTGTGAGAATTCCCTCAGCAGGGGATTACGGCTCTGAATTCCCAACTAGTGAATTTGCACCTCACTAATGGCATCTATCATGAGGTGATTCCAATTGTAATTTTTTTTTAGACTGTAAAGTCATTCAGTCACTGGCATTCATGAATATCTTCCATAGGGCATCCTGTATCACCCTAAATAAATGACTTAATCATTCTGTACTTCATTTGTTTTCATCTACAGAATAGTAAGTTGAGGCTAAAGTTATTTTCTGCACTATGCCTTTGATAAATTATAAAGGGCATAGTTTCACTAATATACTATTTTCTGGAATTTATTGAATAAATGAATGAATGGATGAATAATTGAATAAACTTTGCTGATTTGTGGCCTTAGATTATAGGAGTGTGATCATGTGTGAGTGGACTCTAGGATCTTAGGCAACAAAGTCATCCCTGGCTAATTCTTTCATTCCTGGGCTTTACACAGTGCCTCTTTAGCATACATATAAATCTGATAAGTGTGCATCAGAATAATCATACAGTAGAAGAAAGCACAAACCTCATCATTTGTAATCTGTAATTTTTGTGTAAATTTCATTAGAGTTTTTCTTCTGATGGGTGCATGAAAGAACAGTGACAGATAATGACTGTCTTGTGCTAAGAGATACTCAGTGGTAGCACACTGGACTTGCATGCAAGAGGTGCCAGGTGCCAGGTTCCATTCCCCAGTACTACCAACAGCCAAAGCTAATTGATGCTCTGGTAAAGAAAAGGAAAGAAAAGAAATTGAGAGGGAAGGAGAGGAGAGGAGAGGAGAGGAGAGGAGAGGAGAGGAGAGGAGAGGAGAGGAGAGGAGAGGAGAGGAGAGGAGAGGAGAGGGGAGGAGAGGAGAGGTGAGGAGAGGTGAGGAGGGGAGAGGAGAGGAGGGGAGGGGAGAGGAGGGGAGGGGAGAGGAGGGGAGGGGAGAGGAGGGGAGGGGAGAGGAGAGGAGAGGAGAGGAGAGGAGAGGAGAGGAGAGGAGAGGAGAGGAGAGGAGAGGAGAGGAGAGGAGAGGAGAGGAGAGGAGAGGAGAGGTGGAGGAAAGTGACAATTTGGTGGTGGAATAAGATGTACTAACACTTATCTTAGGGACAGGTAGAAATGTAGCTCTGTGACAAGCATAATCTTGTGAAAACTCCTCTCTATATATTAAACAATAACTAAGTGAACAGATTTACCTCCAGGTATTCCTGAACCACTTGCTCTGGTGTATTTCCCAGGAAAACATAAAAGTCAAGAATGCCCCCAATCGTGCGGTAAGTGATCGCAGGTGCAGGTTGAAGAGTGACCTCTGAAATTATTAGCAATGAGAATTATTAGAATTCATGTCTGGAAACATACTCTTCTCCAGCGTAAAAGTCCCTCTGCCTTCCCAACCCACCTTGGTCTCATTTGGAAAGAGAAGAGTCTTGCATGTTCCTTTTGTTAGATGGTGGCTGAAGCTTGTGAGCAAAATACTAATACAAAATCAAGTTTCTTTTCTTTTTCTTAAGATTTTATTTATTTATTCATGAGAAAGAGGAGAGAGAAAGAGAGAGAGGGAGAGAGAAAGAGAGAGAGAGAAGGAAATCAGACTTCACTCTGGTACATGTGCTGCCAGGGATTGAACTCAGAACCTCAACGCTTGAGAGTCCAGTGCTTTATCCACTGAGCCACCTCCTGGACCACAAAAATCAAGTTTCTTAAATGGAAGGAGGAGCACATTTTATTTTTATCTGACCATAGAAAAACTACAAATACCTTATACTTGTGAGTGATTTAATCAAAGGGAAAAGTTTTCAAAGTTTTAACACGTGAGTTTAACTGTAATTAAACATTAAATGTTAACAAACAAACAGAAAAAGCAGGAGCAGGAGGTAGGAAATCCAGTTGAGCACACAAAGGACTTAATACAAGGACCCATGCAAGGATCTGGGTTCAAGCCCCTGGCTTCCTACCTTCAGAGGGGCCGCTTCACAAGTATTGAAGTGCATCATCAGGTGTCTACCTCTCTATCTCCCCCCTCCTCTCAATTTCTCTCTGTCCTATTCAATAAAATGGGAAAAAAATGGCTACTAGGAGAAGTGGATTTGTAGTGCAGGCACCAAACCCCAGCGATATTCTGGAGTGGGGAGAAATAGTTGTCAGAAACAGCATGCAAAACATAGACTTGTTCCCTACAGGCAAACAGCATTATTTACAAATTGAAAGTCACAGGCATCTTTGGAGCAAGTCTACCAAAGGACTAAAAGATATAGAATATAATGGGAAAAGGGCATCAAAAAGAACTCTGCTACAGTGCTCAAAGAAAATAAACTTCAGTTTGGACTTGATCTGTTAAGTAAGCAAACCACCTTGCAGGCTTTAGCACTATCAGCCCAATGGTCCTTCTGTTCAACAGTGTTACCGCTATCAAAGTCATTTTTCCTGAAAGCAGAATCACAACGCATATTACCAACAAGCAAAAAAGATGCCTCCTACCCATGGCATTGCTATTCATCAGGAACACACCAAAGGAGGAGCCGTTGGTGTCTTCAAGGCACAAGAAGAAGGTATGAGCTCCATACAGATTTTTCACTTCCTGTCAACAAAAATGAAAAGAAATTAAGGAAAAAGGCGCTCCCTCTCCCAACCTGCCCACTCTTGCCCCTTACAATACATAATCACTAGCTTCTTGCATGTGTCCTTGCTCTTTTTATTTATTTATTATTGGGTAGAGACAGATAAATTGAGGGAGGAGGAGGAGACAGAAAGGGAGTAAGAGAGATACCTACAGCCCTGCTTCACCACCCATGAAGCTTTCCTCCTGCAGGTGGGGACCAGGGGTTTGAACCTGGATCCTTACAGTCTGTAATATGAGTGCTTAACCTGGTGTACTACCTCCTGACCCTCCATAGAATGTATATTTATACCAGGGCACACTCTCTGCAATCATCAGAAATAAAATACTATACTCTGGTTTCTGTTCAGATCGCATCAATCTTTCACCTTTTACAGAAAGAAAGTACTGATCCTTGCTGTGATACACCTTATCAGCGTTATGCTAAGAGAAACAAATGGATACAAAGGCCAAGTATTGCCTGTTCTCACTCCTGAGAATGTTGAGAAAAAAAATAAATCTATAAATACAGAAAGCAGATTACTGATTGTCTGGGCATAGGAGTGGGCTATAAGGTAGGTGGGAAATGGGGTTGAGTCTAACAGGGTGCGAGGGGTCCTACAGAGGCTACAAAGATATTCTGAAACTGGATCACACAGTGCAGACGGCATCAATGCAGAAAGAACCTGGAGAGGGAGGCACTGGGAGGGAATGAACAGAGCCATGGATTTTCATGTGGCCATATGTCAATGACCATACCGTAAACTATTTACAAATAGTTGTGTCTAGTTCAGTGCATGTATTACCATGTGCATGGCCCAGGTTCAAGCTTCTGTCCCCTGCTGCAGGGGGAAGGCTTCATGAATGGTGAAGTAGGGCCGCAGGCCTCTCTCTCTCTCTCTCTCTCTCTGTCTCTCACCTTCTCAATTTCTCTCTGTTCTATTACATAAAATAAATAAATAAAATAAAAAACAATAAACTGGGTAAATCTGAGGTTGGGAGAAACAAAGTGACTTACCCGCAATGACACAAACTATTCGTAAATAAACTATTTGCAAATCAGATACATTAAAATGTTTTTAAATTGTGTGTTGAAAAAGAAAATGTGTTCTTTAACACAGAGATCTAAGCAGGGGATCATAATACCAAGAATCACTTTTCTCAGTTGCTTTCTGGAAAGAAGGGGAGGTGGTCTTCAGTGTAAGTAAAAGTGGTGTGAAGAAACCTCACGTGAGTGGGGGTGTTGTTCCGGGTGAAGATGGGCCAGGTCTTCCAGTTCATGTCATGGCGGAACTGCTGGTGCACGTGCTCTCCAAGCCCATAGACATTGCTGCTGGGCAGTAGGAAAGACAGCTGCAGGTACTGATGGGAAAACTGGAGGGGGCCGATGTTTGTGTTCAACCTAGGCGTGGAATAAGTTTTAGAGTCAGCCAACAACCTCTATCTCTGCCAGGAAACTGTGCTTCTTTCCCTGCACACCTCATGACACCTTCAAAGATCTTTCAAGAGTATCTTTTAGAGTAGCTTAACAAAGGATATGTCAGAATGGAAATTCAAGCACAATCATTAGGGGAAGAGAGTAGACGTGACCTTATCTTACTGTTTATGTACTTCAAGGAATGAAAGAAGGAAAAAAGAGAAAGGAATGTTACTCAAGATGCTTCATAAATAATTATCTCAGTATGTTTAGCAATAGAGGCTATTTTGATGCCTTTTCTGTGGTCAAGGAAACTGGGACTGGGACCACCCACACAGCAGTACACTTGCTTAAGTACACATGTAGCCATGTGCAAGGACCCAGGTTCAAGCCTCTGGCACCTCTCCTACAAAGGGGAAGCTTTGTGAGTAGTGAGGCAATGTCATGTTTTTCTTTCTCTCTCTCTCTTTATCTCCCTCTGTATACTCAATTTCTCTCTGCCCTATCGAAAAAAAGGAAAAGGAAGGAAAAGAGAAAGAAGAAAAGAGAAGGGGAGGGATGGGAGGGGAGAGGAGAGCAGAAGGGAGGAGAAAGGAGGGGAGGGGAGGAGAAGAGAAGAGAGGAGAGGAGAGGAGAGGAGGGGAGGGGAGGGGAGGGGAGGGGAGGAGAAGGGAGGGGAGGGGAGAGGAGAGGAGAGGAGGGGAGGGGAGGGGAGGGGAGGGGAGGAGAAGGGAGGGGAGGGGAGAGGAGAGGAGAGGAGGGGAGGGGAGGGGAGGGGAGAGGAGGGGAGGGGAGAGAAAAAAACAGCATGACTTATAGGTAAGATAAATTGTCTAGTATCAGGGAGTTGACTCTTGACTTTCTGGTGCCTGGAAATGAACACAATTCCTACTGATATTATTTTATTTTTTTCTTTTATCATTTTATTAGTGAGTTAATGGTTCATAGTACAGTTGTGGACACATGGGTACAATTTCTCATCTCACTATGGTAGGTGTCTACAAAGCACACTTACCCCCAACTTAGGTCACCATAATGCATTATGACCCCAAAGCCTCCCCCTACACCCCCACCAGCCCTCTCCCTGCCCTCCTTCTCCAGAGTCCTTAGCTTTGGTACAATACACCAAACCCAGTCCAGGTTTTACTTTGTGTTTCCACTTTCTGCTCCATAGGCCAGAGTACAGCAGGAAAGCCTGCATGATAAACTAACTGTAATTTCCTGTAAGGAACATCTGTCTAGCTGATAAGAATTTATACATATAAGTGTGCATAGATCACTTTGGATGGTGTGTTAATTTCCTTAGAAGCTTGGAGAAGCCTTGTTCAGTGAGATGAGCTTGAAACAGAAAGATGCATACGGGATGATCAACATCTAGGCAGAATTTTAGATACAAGCATTATTTTTTTGTTTTGTTTTCATTTTTTAGGGAGACACCTGCAGACCTACATCACTGCTTGTGATCTCCCCTGGAGGTGGGGAGCAGGAGCCTAAAACAGGATCCTTGTGCAGGACTTGCACTTTGTACTATGTGTGTTTAACTGGGTGTCCTACCGACGGGCCCCCAGGCATTAATATATTTTTTTAATTATCTTTATTTATTGGATAGAGACAGTCAGAAATTGAGAGTGTAGGGCAGATAGAGAGGGAGAGAGACAGAGAGACACCTGCAGCCCTGCTTCACCACTTGCAAAGCTTTCCATCTGCTGGTGGGGACCAGGGGCTCGAACCCGGGTCCTTGTGCACTGCAACCACCACCCGTCCCCGCATTAATATTTTTAACTGGAGCATTTCTCAGTTCTGGCTTATAGTGGTTCCAGGGACCATAGTGTACCTGGGACTTCTATAGCCTCAGGCATGAAAATCTGTTGTGTAAACCTCCATGATATCCCGCCTCCCATCCACCCCATGCTTTAATTCTTATTTTTTTCTCCAATTCAAACTCTTGATGGGTGCATGATATGATATGCTTCTCAGGAAACAATAATTTGGAATGAGAAGACTGTGAAGTTGAGCTCCAGTACTAGTGATATTGGTAATAAAATTATTGCCATCATGGAAATAAGTCCACTGGCACTTGTATATCTGAGGCCCATTTTAATCCCCAGGGACATATGCACTCGAGTGTGATCTGAGTTCTTTCTTCCGCATGTGAAACTCTTTCTCTCATGTGAAATAAAATCAACCTTTAAAAAGGTATAATGCAGAGGGTGGTTCACCTAGTAGTGCACACACAATACCATGTATGAGGAATGGGCTTAAGGCTCAGGTTCCTAGCTGCAAGGGGCACATTTTCATAAGTGGTAGAGCAGTGCTGCAGGTGTCTCCCCTTCCCTATCTATCTATCTATCTATCTATCTATCTATCTATCTATCTATCATCTATCTATCTATCATCTATCATCTATCTATCTATCTATCATCTATCTATTTATCTATCCCTCAACATCTATCTATCTATCTCTGTCTCTCATCCTCTATGAAAAAGAAAGAAAGAAATGGTTTCCAGGCACAGTGGAGTGGTGTATGAACCGAGTTCCAGTGATGACCTTGTTGGAAAGGAAGAGAGAATGAAAAAAAAAAGAAAGAAAGAGAAAAAAGAAAGAAAGGAGCCAGGAAGGGGGCACACCAGATTAAGCACATATATGACAGTGTGCAGAAGACCTGGGTTCAAGTCCTTGGCCCCCACCTGCAGGGGGAAAGCTTCACAAGTGGTGAATCAGGGCTGCAGGTGTCTCTTTATATCTTTCCCTCTCTACCCTCTCCTCCCCTCTCAATTTCTCTCTGTCTGTATCCAAAAATAAATAAATAAAGTATAGAAAACAAGAAAGGAAAGAAGGAAGGAAGATGAAAGACAGAAAGAACAAAGGAAGGAAGAAAAGAAGATGAAAGATGGGGAGCCAGGTGGTAGTGCAGTGGGTTAAGCGCAGGTGGCGCAAAGTGCAAGGACCAGTGTAAGGATCCCGGTTCGAGCCCCCGGCTCCCTATCAGCAGGGTGGTCACTTCACAAGTGATGAAGCAGGTCTGCAGATGTCTTTCTCTCCCCCTCTCTGTCTTCCCCTCCTCTCTCCATTTCTCTCTGTCCTATCCAACAACAATGGCATCCATAATAACTACAACAATAAAAAAAAAGAAGATTAAAGATGGGTTCTCCCTACATTATCACACTGTACATGAACCACAAGTAAGACTGCTTATATACTTTAGCACATCAATTGAGAACATCTTGGTATTCTTTGTTCTACAATCACGGGATTCAACAGATTATTTTTCTGAAGTCCAAACATTTCCCTAAATCTTCCTTATCTTGTCTCCCTCCCACAGTGAGTCAAAGTGAGTAGGAGTAAGAATGGGAGCAGACTCACAAGATTCTGCCATTGCCTGCCCTCTTCACTACAATGCTGAAGGGTTTTTGAGTGAACTCTAGGAGGTAGCTTGTGTTGACGGGTTTCTGAGTCCCATTAAACTGCTTGACATTTTCCTGAGGAACTTCGTAGCGTCTGGTGGTGGCATCAGTGATCTGTCATGGGAAACACAGAAGATACAAGTCCATATCACACCATTTCCTCTTGGTGGTCTACAAGTTTCTCTTTCAAATAGCTCCCAATGAAAATAATTTGATTCTTGACCCTGTCGTTCCTGATTTGTGAGAAGACATTTCAAGTCCCTCTGTCTTTTGTGAACTAGCCTTTTCATTCCAGCCAGCGTCCTGCTCAGAACGACTTTCATACTTCTTTTTCTTTTATTTTTATCTTTATCTATTGGATAGAGACAGCCAGAAATCAAGAGGGTAGGGGGAGATAGAGAAGGAGAGAGACAGAGAAACTCTTGCAGCACTGCTTTACTACTAGCAAAGCTTTCCCCCTGCAGGTGGAGACTGGGGACTCAAATCCTGGTCCTTGCACACTGTAACATGCGCAATCAACCAGATGCATCATCACTCAGCCCCACGACTTTCATACTTCTATGCAATGTGCAAACGGGATCAACATGAACCCACGGTGGGGGTTCTGGTTTCCTAAAGGGTAGATATTTAATGGGAACTTCCAGACCAACCTTAAAACGTAAACGATTGGGAGTCTGACTTTCAAAGGTAAAGAGAGCCTCAGTGACATCATATCCAAAAGGAGATGGGGATGATACTTTCTTCAATGGGATAGTAAACCCTAGGAGTGAGAAGAAGGGAGAGAAGAGAAGGAGAAGACATTCAGCCTTTATTTTGAGGTTGACTTCTCTGGGCCAAAGATCATTATAAATATTAGCACAAGACTCACCTAAGTCTGTGTTTGTGGGTTTTGGAGCAGTGACTTCATATCCCCAGTTCTTGGGAAAGAAGCAGCTTGGTGCATGGATTCCTGGCAGAGAATTCCAGCAGCATTTATAATGCTTGGTGCAAATATCCTACAATAATGACAGAATCATTTTGTTGACATGAAAGGAGGAGTGCTCCTTGCCTATGGATAACCATGCTTATTGCAATAGAAGTCAAATTATCTTTCACCCTTATGGAGTCCTTCTGCAGCCCTCTCCCAGCTCTTGCACTGGGTGCAATGGTAAGTATGTGTACCCTTAATTTTTGGACATCATAATGTATTGACATGTTCTTGCCATCCTATGGAATTACCTGAGACTTATTGCTGGATTATAAGCTCACTGAAGGAAAGAATGGGGTCTTATTTATTTATCTGTCTTAACATTTCCTTGTCTGGTAGGTAAATAAAAATGCTTGTTGCATGACTGGATACTGTTGAAGAAGTTTCTGATCCCAGACTTCTTGATACATATTATTAGAAATCCTTCTGACTCAAAGCACAAGGACTGGCATGAGGATCCCGATTCAAGCCCCGGATCCCCACTTGCAGGGGAGTCACTTCACAGGTGGTGAAATAGGTCTGCAGGTGTCTATCTTTCTCTCCCCCACTCTATCTTCCCATCCTCTCTCCATTTCTCTCTGTCTGATCCAACAATGACAGCATCAGTCACAACAACAATAATAACTACAACAACAATACAAAAACAAGGGCAACTGTCATTGTCCAAATGTCATTATGTCAGCTACATTCTTTTAACACAGTAAGATATTGAGTTTACCCAGTTATCCCATGTACAATTTCCAGATCCTAGAGGTAGCAGCCAGACATCAGAATTATGAGTGATTCATGTAGCAATACACTCCTCTAGCCTGTGGGCCAGAAAAATCTCTGACATAGCTAAACTTTGCCCTAAAGCAGTATTCTTGCAATAAGGGACACAGCCTGAAAAATAGGCCTCATATTAGTTAAAAGAATGTATGGCAGATAATGAACACATATTTTTCAAGCATAAAGGCAGCAAGAGTGACAAAAAGGAAATAAATATTAAAAGACTGAAGCTAGCTCAAGCTACCTACATTCCAATGTCATGTTATGACACAACACCCCTCTATATCCCCCCTTTCTCTCAATTTCTGGCTGTCTCTATCAAACAAATAAAGATAATAAAAATGTAAATGCTTTTTTGTATACACTATATGATTTTTGAAAAAGCAAAAGATAATACCCTAGTACTTATTTATATATGACATTGTATGAATAATCATTTAAATAACATCTGACTGAACTACCATGGAAAAGCTGAAACATGAATATTGCTTAAATAATTGTCGCTTATCCATTATAAAAATAATATTGAATTCAAATTTTACTAACTAATTTACCATAGACCTACTTAATGTTCCTGCCTCTTTGTCTCTAGATAACAAGGGCTATAGAAAATGATTAGAAAAAAAATAATATGGGGGTTGCAGATAGATAGTGTCTGGATAACTGGTAATGTCTGCTTTAAACTTTCTTAAGTCTGATATAGACATAAAATAGCTCTGCTTCTTCCAAAACGGAAGTTATAAAGTCCAAAAGATCAGTTTCACTGCCTTGTTCCAAAGTCCAGTAAGACAAGATAAGCATAATGTTTTTGCATGTAAGCTGTGCTAAGTTTCAAGTCATTACCATTATCCGAGATGACAAAGGTCAACTCTTGGGATATTTTTATTTATTTTTCAGCTTTCATTGCACCACAATAATATAGCACCTCATAAACTCACACCTGGACACAGCAATTGGCTCATTACAAATCTCCCTGTCTCCATCACTAATATCAAACTATTCTGTGGAATATTAACCATCTACCTTCCAAGCAGGTTTATATGTTATTACCTACTCAGAAATCATTGTCAAAAAGAGTTTGAGCACTGAAAAACTGAGTTGGATACTATTTCATTCCTACTTGATGCCATGGTTTTTAATCATCTCCGATTTGTTGTACATGATAGCTCCACAAAATTTATGCTGTGTGTTCTTCCACCATCTGGATGTTTTACAGCAAAGTTACTTGTTACCTTCAGTCAAATCAGTCTCCAGAATGTTTCCTGCTCCAAAATCTACTATATTGTCATGTTAGTGCTTAGATAAAATATCTTAGATTATTGAAAATCAGAAATAAAAGATTTTATTTTTATAACAGCACAAGAAGAAAAGGAAATGGACATTAACATTTTTAATTGTCATCATTTGCATGAAAATCCAATATTCCGTGCAAGAACTGGAAGGATTAACAAGAAAGTTTCAGAATGTTGGTTATAAGTTTTATAGTGAAATAAAATTGACATTTATACCAACAAAAGCTGAACAGAATTTTAAAAACAATATTGAAATAGAAATCAACCATCAGAGTATACACCACATTAGAATAAATAAATAAATAAATAAATAAATAAATTGAGTGGATCACCACGGAAAAACATCCATATATGAAGTCAAATAAGAAAAAATGGGTAAAGAATTTTGGTCCATATTCCCAGAGGGATAAAGGATAGGGAAACTTCCAAGGGAGAGGATGAGATATGGAATTCTGGTGGCAATTGTATGTAATTGTTCCCCTCTTATCCCACAATATTATTGATCATTATTAAATCACTAATAAAAAAATAAATGGGATAAAAAAAACACCAAAAATAAAAACAATTAGAAAAATAAAAGCTAGAGTGGCAGTAATGTGAATGATCTGAGTTCACTGATCAAGAAACACAGTGACTGGAAGGCATAAAATAATAGGACATGTTCCTATGCAAACAAGAAGAACATACTTGACATGGGAATAGAGAGCATAATAATTATGCAAAGGGACTCTCATGCCTGAGGCTTCAAAGTCCCAGATTCAATTACCCTTGCACCATCATAAACCAGAGATGAGGAGTACTCTAGTAAAAGAAAGAAAGGAAGAAAGAAAGAAAGAAAGATAGAAAGAAAGGGAAAGAGATGGAGAAAGTCATTCTGACATAAATTCAAACATAGATATAAGTGAAAGGTGGCGCAAGATGTCCATGTCAATTTGAAAACAAGTTGGAGAAACTAAAAGAATAATTCAGCATTCCCAGATTGAACCAAGAAGGAATAATCGAAAGTGGGGTGTTGTTAAAATTTCGGACGGCTCCAGCTGGCCGGGCTAGCTTCACGGGCGGGTAACAGAGACGCGGAGACAACGCTGGGCAGGGAAGCTGTATTTCTTTATTCAGGAACAACGATTCATAAACTAAACCAAACTAATCACCAAACAGAACTCTGCTGTCTCTTTGCCGCGGCGCAAGCACTCTCTCTCACTCTGCGACTCTCCAACTCTGGAACTCTGGAACTCTCACGGGGTTCCTTTGGGGCGGGGCCAAGCAGGCTCGTGAAACTAACTGGACTGATCCAATTCTCTTGGCGGGGGAGAACTACCCAATGTAAAGCATACAACAGTGGGGGCCGGGCAGTGGCACACCTGCTTAATCACACATAGTAATAAGAACAAGGACCTGGCAAGGACCCAGGTTCAAGCCTCCGTTCCCCACCTGCAGCAGAGAGGAAGCCTCTTGAGTGGTAAAGTGAAGTATAAGTGTCTCTCTTTCTCTATCTCCCCCACTCCTCTCAGTTTCTCTCTGTCCAGTTGAATAAATGGAGGTGGAGGGGAGGAAAAACTGGTCACCAGGAGCACTGGATTTGTAGTGCTGGCGCTAAGTTCTAGTGATAACCCTGGAGGCATAAATAAATAAATAAACTAAATAGACAAATTATAAGTTTAATGCAATACATAGCATCAATAAAAAATATGAAGACTATATAATGGTGGGTAAACACTTGACAAAATTCAACCTCCGCTTCAAACGAAAACCCTTAATAAGGGAGAAGGGCAGTGGCACAGCGGGTTAAGCGCACTTGGCTCAAAGCGCCAAGGACCAGTGTAAGGATCCCAGTTCGAGCCCCTGGCTCCCCACCTGCAGGGGAGTCACTTCACAAATGGTGAAGTAGGTCTTCAGGTATCTGTCTTTCTCTCCCCCTCTCTGTCTTCCCCTCCTCTTTCCATTTCTCTCTGTCCTATCCAACAACAATGACATCAATAACCACAACAATGTTAAACAACAAGGGCAACAAAAGGGAAAATAAATAAATAAATAAATATTAAAAAATTTTAAAAGTCCTTAATATATTCAGAACAGATAGTATATAGTTTAACACAGTAAGGTCCTCTATGACAAACCCACAGGTAGCAGCTCATAACAGAAAAATACTGAAAGCATTTTTGCTAATATCAGAAATAAGACAAGAATGTGCACATTCATCATCACTGTTGAACACAGTTTTGGAAGTCCCACCCAGAGCAATTAGATAAGAAAGAATAAATAAATAAACATATAAATAAAAGAAATCCAAATTTAAAGAAAAGTTAAACCATCACTGTTTCTATATGACATAATAATATGTATAGAAAGCCTCAAGGACTCTACCAAAAATAAATTAATAAATGGTACTAGTAGAAAAAAAATGATGACCAGGTGATAGCACATTGGGTAGACACACAAAGTATGAAGCACAAGGATCGGCATAAGGGCCCAGGTTCGAGCTGGCTGTTAACAGTCCAGTAGTTTACCAGTTAAGACACGACCTCCAGTCTGTTCCACCAAGAAGGGGATGGAAGAAGGGAAGAGAGGACTCCCCTGAGACTCAGACCAATGCAACTGTGATTCTCCATTGCTACTGCCCTGAGAATCTGGAGCAGTGGCAGGAAGGCCCTGTGCTGACACCAGGGGACAGAGAAATAACTAGGAAACTCAGGAGAAGATCTATACCTCGGAGGCCTATACCTCATAGAGGTGTTGCTATGAGTCTTTGCATAACCACTGGATTATCTCTGCTTCATCCTGCTTTATCTCTTGGGCAGGAGTCACTGATCAATCTAAGAAGCCTACTTAGAGTTTAAAAGCCCTCAGGCTCCCAGAGCCTACAGGGATGAAAAAGAACAAAAGAGGATCTTAAGCCACCATAATCCAAATCAGGGAATAAAATAATGAAAAAAAAACTGTCAATTTCCACAACTATGAACCCTTTAAGTACCTTACTTAGACACAAATCAATCCAGGCAAGAGTGATCAGTAATCTTAAAGTACTAAAAGAGGGACCTCACAACATACTATATAGAATGGTTAAAGCAACAAGAAGAAATATTGGAGAAATGAAACAGGACAAGAGTCCAGCTAAAAGCCCCTCAAAGGGTGAAGCACAAAATAATGAGGTCGACATCCAAACACTTGTTAAGGAAATAATCACAGGAGTGAGTAAAGAGTTTGAAAGAATTGTCATCAGAAATGCAGAAACGACAAATGAGACTCTGGAAGAAAACACTAATTATCTCAAGATTATTAGAGAGCTGAAAGCTGAAATAGCTGAGCTAAGAACACAACTGGCTGAGCAAGCTAAAACAGTATCAGAACAGGGTAACCAAATAGATGAATTCCAGAAAACAGTAGAGGGGAGAAAGAATAGAATAAATGAGGCTGAAGACAGAATTAGCAAGATTGAGTACAAATTAGAGACAACTAAAAAAGAAGTAAGAGATCTCAGAAAGAGATTAAGAGATACTGAAAACAACAACAGAGACCTATGGGATGACTTCAAAAGAAATAATATAGGCAGTATTGGCTTACCAGAGGAAGAGAGGGAGGAGAAGAAATCATTGTTCAGGACATAATAGCTGAGAACTTCTTTAGACAACATCAAAGAAATCAAGGTTCAAGAAGCCCAGAGGGTCCCAAACAGAATTAACCCAGACTTAAAGACACCAAGACACATCATATTTAGAATGGAAAGGAATAAGGACAAAGAAAGGATCCTGAAGGCTGCAAGAGAAAAACAAAGAGTCACCTACAGAGGAAATCCCATAAGATTAGCAGAAGACTTCTCCACAGAAACACTACAGGCCAGAAGAGAATGAAGCGGCAAGATATCTATCGTGTGTTCAATGAGAAAGGCTTTTAACCAAGACCACTGTATCCTGCTAGACTGTCATTCAGACTAGATGGGGGCATAAAAACCTTCTCAGACAAGCAAAAGTTTAAAGAATCAACTATCACCAAGCCTGCCCTGAATGAAGTTCTGAAAGGTCTCCTGTAAACAGTCAGACCACCATAAATATGCCATATACCAGAACACTCTAAAAATCTACAAGAGTGGCATTAAAATATCTGCAATCTTTGATATCAATAAATGTCAATGGCCTGAATTCACTTATTAAAAGGCACAGAGTAGGAAGATGGATCAGAAAAAAACAACCTAAGAATACGCTGTCTACAGGAAACCCACCTAACTCAACAAGACAAACACAGGCTCAGAGTGAAAGTATGGAAAACTATCACACAAGCCAATGGCCCACAAAAAAGGGCAGGAACAGCTATTCTCATATCTGACACGATAGACTTTAAAATAAATAAAATTTAAAAAGATAGGAATGGACACTACTTAATGCTCAGTGGATCAGTCAGTCAAGAGGACTTAACAATTATGAACATCTATGCACCCAATGAGAAGCCATCTAAATACATCAAACATCTACTGAAAGAGCTGCAGCAATATATTAACAGCCACACAGTCATAATAATCCCACACTTTTAATGATATCTAATCTATGGCAAGGGAGCCAAGATCATATATGATGCGGGGGAGACTCCCCTGAAAAAAATGGTCTTAGATATTTTCAACAAGTGTGACATTGTTCTCTGAAAAAAAATGATAGTCTTATAAACCCAAGATGACTCATAACAACTCCTCCTTCTCTTCTCTTTATTATCTCGCACCTCTCTTACTGCTATTGCTTTGCTGTTTACTCAACAAGGCTGGAAAGACAATACTCTGAACAAAACAGATGTCTACTCCTACACCAGTGTCTTTGCATTTCACATACTCATTTCTTTTTTCATTATAGACATAGAATGAGAGACAGAGAGGAATATAGAGACAGAGAGGAAAGAAGGGGTTGGGGAGACAGCATAATGGTTATGCAAAAGACTTCCATGCTTGCAGTTCCCAGGTTTCAAGTTCAATTCCTTTCACCACTAAAAGCCAGAGTTGAGCAAGGCTTTAACTGCAAAAAACAAATACAAAAATGAACAAAGAGAGGAAAAGGACAATACACCTCTGCTCGCTCACTGTTCAAGAAGCTTCCCCCTTACATGATGTGTTCATGTGGTGGTCAGGGGCTTGAACCTAGATCCTTGTATGTATTAAAGTGAATACTCCATGGGAATCAGGCGGTAGTGCAATGGGTTAAATGCATGTGGTGCAAAGTGCAAGGTCTGGTATAAGGATCCCGGTTCGAGCCCCCGGCTTCCCAACTGCAGGGGAGTCACTTCACAAGCAGTGAAGCAGGTCTACAGGTGTCTGTCTGTCTCTCCCCCTCTCTGTCTTCCCCTCTCTCCATTTCTCTCTGTCCTAACAACAGCATCAATAATAACAATAACAGCTACAATAATAAAAGAACAAGGGCAACAAAAGGGAAAATCAAACAAAAAAGTGAATCCTCCAGTGTATGAGCTGTTCCATGGTACCTGCATACTCAGTTCTTTCAAATAAAACCCAGAAACTCAGAGTAGGGTTTTTGAGAGAAGCTCTATTTTTCTCACCTCTGTGACCTCTTGGCCAGGAGCACAATCTATCCTTTCTGATTCAGGGAGACTTGCTGGGCACACTGGAACAAATACAAGATCTGCATTGGAGTGAAATAAAAATGTTGAAATTTGTATAGTGTGATCAGAGTTCCAGGTAAGAAACAACATTGCATCCAGTTCTTCATTCAGTGATCACTAAAACAAATTCTTACTTACTTTTAGAAGCAATGTCGACCAGCTCTCCAAGTGTTGTACAGCTTTTCTTTCTGTTTATCTCTTATTGAAATATAATTCAATTGCTGTAATATTTATCCTTTAAAAATGTATAATTCAGGGTCCCAGGCAGTGGCACACACTTGAGTGCACAAGAACCAGGGTTCAAGACCCTGGTCCCCACCTACAGGGGGAAAGCCTACAAGTGGTGAAGCAGGACTGCAGGTGTCTCTCTGCCTATCTCCCTATCTCCCCATCCTCTCTCAATTTATCTGTGTCTCTATCCATAATAAATAAATAAACATTTTAAAGTGTACAATTCACTGGTTTCTACCGTTTTCCAAAGTACTGTTCTATAAGAATTACAGTGTAGTTTAAGATCATTGTATGAAGATCCAGTTTTATTTTGTTAAATAGAAAAAACACTTGTCAGGGGCTGGGCAGTAGGTCACCCCAATCCATGAATGTGTACACATTCTAGTGCACAAGGACTAGGGTTCAAGCCCCTGATCCCTGCCTACAAGGTGAAACTTCACTAGCAGTGACATGGTGATACAGGTTTCTATCTCTTCCTATTTCCCCTTCCCATTCACTTTCTCTCTGTCTCTATCCAAAACAAACAAATAAATAAGTCCATAAGTAAATCTACACATGTATGTATGTAAATCCTAATGTCATGGGCTTTATTATACTAACACACATTTTATAGAGAAAAGGTAGGAAAGGGGCCAGGCAGGAGTGCACCTGGTTAAGGGCTCATGTTACAGTGCACAGGAACCCAGGTTCAAGCCCTGGTCCCCTACTTGCAAAAAGGAAGCTTCACAACTGGTGAAACACGGTTCTCTGTCTCTCTCCCACTTTTAAAAATTATCTTGATTTATTTATTGACTAGAGATAGTCAAAAATAGAGAGGGAAGGTAGTGATAGAGAGGAAGAGAAACAAAGACACCTTCAGCCCTGCTTCACCACTTGCAAAGCTTTCACCCTACAGGTGAGGACCATGGTCTCGAACCTTGGTCCTTGCACATTATAGTATGCGCACTCAACCAGGTGTGCCACCAGATGACCTCTCTCTTTCTCTGTCTCTATCTCCCACTACCCTCTCAATTTTTCTCTGTCTTTATCCAATTATAAATAAATACGTAAATAAATAAATAAATATTTTTAAAAGGTAGGAAAAGGCTAAAGATCTCTTATATTGCTGGTTTTCAAATAGTCTTTCAAACTCATAATTGTAACTAGAAAATGCCCCCCCCACCTCCATATTTACTTTGGAAAATGGGTTTAAGAGAACAACTAAGTGAAATTCTTTTGTCTGTATATTTTTTTAGTGCATGTTTAATCTACATTTGTAAGGTAATATTAATCAAGCATAGCTAAGCCTATTACTCAGTAACTAAAAATACATTTATTGTATGTAGCATTTTATTATATAGCATATAGTATTTGTATAGACAAGAATGCATTCTGTTTGAATGCTGTCTGTAAAGATATTGTAACTACTAGGTGGGACAGACAGCATAATGACTATACATAACATTTTATATTCTATATAATAAAAGTAAAAAGCTCTTTGTAGATGAAGTAAATGTCAGATATTTTAATATAAATATTATAATGTGGTAGGGGTAGACAGCATAATGATTATGCAGAGATTCTCATGCCTGAGGCTCCATTGTCCCAGGTTCAGTCTCCCTCATCACCATAAGCTAGAGCTGAGCAGTACTCTGAAGAAGATAAATAAATAAAAATAAATAAAGGAATTGTAACTATTTTAGCAAGAATACAGATGGGGACCTGCTGTACTGTGAGAGGTAGGACACATTCAATAGCCCTCAAGTTCCATGTGGCCTAACTTACTTTTCCATAGTGGTGTAGTTAAACACTATTACCTTATTATTATTATTTGATAGGACAGAGAGAAATTGAGAGGGGTGCAGGAGATAGTGGGAAAGAGAGACATCTACAGCACTGTTTCACCACTTGGAAGCTCTCCCCTGCAGATGGGGACAGGGACTTGAACCTGGGTCTTTACATATGATAATGTACGCTGCATCAGGTGCACCAGGACCTGGCCTCTAAACCGTCGCTTTCACTGTTCTATTGCTTGAAGGTTCTTTTACTTCACAACCCTAGTTGACTCAGGTATCTAGTAAGTCTAACTTTGTATCTTGTTAAAATTACATCAAATGAGGACTGGAGAGACAGCATAATGTTTCCTTAAAAGACTTTCATGTCTGATTCTCTGAGGTCTCAGATTCAATTCCCCAGCACCACTGTAAGCCAGAGCTAAGCAGTGCCTGGTACCTTTATTTATTTATTTTTCTTTCTTTTTATCTTTCCTTCTTTTTTTCTTCTTTATCATTAAATTAAATAAATAAAATATTAAACATTATACCAAATAGGACTTGAAGGTTCTGAATAACAGTAGCACACAAGATCTAGTTTCAGAAAATGAACACTTTTAGAGATGGATTTAAATCAGTTATGTATTGCCAACAAGTTCAAGGACTAGAATTTCCTTTCTGACAGCTAGATTGGACACCCTCTGCCACACCTGCTCACCTAGCAGTCAACAAGTATCTCCCTTACCTTTACTCTCCAACAAAAGCATCAGCAATAAGATATCTACAGCCAGTACAATCAGGAAGAAGACGATCAGAAGAATTTCCAATACAGTGAGCTTCCTCGCCATCTAGGATACATACAGACAATGAGATTCAAGCACAGAAAAGCCAAGCCCAATCAATGCAAAATAAAAGAGAGGCGCCATGTGAACTCAGTTGAAAGGTAACTCAATTATCATCATTCTTTTTGATATAACCCAGACAATATAAGCTGCTACTCATGACAAGGTCGTCAACAGACTGTAGTCTGTTCATCTAACACCTAACAGACTCTTGAACTTTTTCTATAGAGGACTTAAGTACTACTCAAGAAGCAGTATACCAGATACAGTGTTGAAGGAAAAGAGAAAGCAGTGTCCATGGAGTCCAGAAGAAAAACTTATGGGAGGCTGGATAGCTCACACATGTCTGTTAGGTCCCACTTCATTTTCATGCTCCCGTCTGGGCTGCAGATAGGTAGCCACACTCAGAGAAGAAAAGAAGAGAGCGAAAGCTGAACCAAGTTTTCTTCCAAGTTCCAGACCCCGATGCTGATGTGTTTAATTGCTTTGAGTGTACTAGTCCTTTTAGCACTCTAGTAACAAAAACATCCAACCTAATCCTTATCCTTGTCCTCAAAACAATGTGTGCTCAAAGTAAAAGACTCTGGAGTGGGTGGGTGGGCAGGGGAAGTATACAGGTTCAAGAAGGATGACAGAGGACCTAGTGGGGGTTGTATTGTTATGTGGAAAGCTGAGAAATGTTATGTATGTACAAACTATTGTATTTACTGTTGAATGAAAACATTAATTCCCCAATAAAGAAATTAAGAAAAAATAACAATGTGTGCTTACAGAGACTTATATGAACATGGCAACTCAAAGTAGCCCTAGTGTTTTTTAATTTCTTTATTTTCTCTGTCATTCTTTTAAACCTATATTCTCCCCCCACCCCCAGTGTCTTTTATTTGGTGCAATATGCCAGTTCCAGTTCAGGTTCTACTTATGTTCTCTCTTCTGATCTTATTTTTCAACTTCTGCCTGAGAGTGAGATCATCCCATATTCATCCTTCTGTTCCTGTCTTATTTCACTGAACACGAATTTTTCAAGGTCCATCCAAGATCAGCTGAAGACGGTGAAGTCATCAATTTTTATAGCTGACTGACACTGCTTTTGCCAACATCACACACTGTGCTTTGGGCAGTGACCAATGAGTGCTGTGCTGACCATCTAACTGGCACTCAGTCCCACTTCTTTGAAATGCTCCACTTTGGGAAGCTGGTAAAATAGCTCACCTGGATAGTACACCTGCTTCATCATCCACATCAGGCAGGTTCAAGCCCAACCCTCACCACAATGGAGGAAGTTTCTGTGTGATGGAGTCTTTCCCTCTCTGTCTCTGTCACTTTCTGCTTGCTACAGTGAAGCTTTGGTAGTGACAAGAAAAAAAAAAAAAACTCCCTCTCTGGATTCCTCAGATCACTTCATCTAGATTCTTTCCAACTATTTTTTTTTGGCTTCTTTTCAAATTTCTTTCTTTGTAGTCCTCATTGCATCAAATGTTAGCTTCCCCCAAATCATCACTGTAGGTTCATTGCTTACTTTCCTAGAGCACTCTCCAGGAATCATGCGCTTCACATAACACAGGAGGGAAAATCCTAAGTGTATTTCTAGCTTAGAGATTTGAGTTGATTTGCTCCACTGCTTATTAGCTGTCTCAGTTGGAATTTCCAGAGCCTTAGTAAAATGCGACACATCCGAGCTTAAAATCATCTTGCATCCCAGTCCCAACAGAGGCCAATTCTGCTAAAGCGGCCTCTCCCCAAATAATTAGCAGCTTGAGGAGCAGGGTCACAATTTCCCTAAAAGCTTGAGTATTTTTTGGAGACTCTCTTCTCTTTCTTTAAGTCACTTTTTATTTTATTTTTTTATGGAAGGGTTAAACACAGTTTACAGTAAACACAGTTGTTGGTAGATATGTATGATTTCTCAGTTTTCTGCAAACCAGTCTCACCCCAGCCATGGTCCTCCTCCACCATCATGCACCCAGACCTGAAAGCCACCACCCCCACCTCCACATTTGTCCCTGAGTCCTTTAGTTTGGGGCAGTACACCAAACCCAACCCAAGTTGTGCTTTGTGTTTTCTGTTCTTATTTCTCAACTTCTAACTATGAGTAGATCACGCCATATTCCTCTTTGGTTCTGACTGCCAGTGAACTAGTCAGTGGCCAGTTCTGTTAGGCTAGATTCACCATGCCTTTCACAGCTCTTTCTTCTCTTTCCTCTTTGTCCTTATTTGACATGTTCCCAGGCCATCATTTCCGGCCTAAACTGTGAACAGATCTTCCCCAAAGTTTCCATCTTTCCACTCTTTCTGCTCCTGCCACCCATTATATCCACATTGCAGTGGGACTGATTTTTCAGACACGAAACTCTCTCCTTCTTCCAGAGTCAAGTTGTCAGTATTTCTCTAAATAAAATAGAAACCTCTTAGCTTTGCAAAGAAAGGTGTCTAAGACACCCCATTGTCCAGCTGTTCAACCTGTTCTGTCCCTCATGCACCAAAAAACACCAAATCCATTGTTTATGTCATGATATTTGGTGCATTGTGGGGGACATAGAATCCTCTTTTTGACTAGCCTGTCCTTTAACTTTCTCTTTCCCTGCGGTACAGTTCTTCTACCCAGTTTAATGCCACTGTTCCAGAGTATTTCCTTTCTTTCTTTTTTAAATTTATTTATAAAAAGGCAACATTGACAAAACCACAGTCTCCTAAGCTGAATATAGGCCCCAGACCAAATCAAATCCATGGGGCTTACAGTCAACAATATTTATATCCCTTTCCCATATTAGGGAGCTACTCTCTTCCCTGATCCAGCTTTCTGTTCCTTTTCCAGCCATGACATCATCTCCCCAGACAATAACTTGGATCCACCTGCGTATCAGTTTCAGGCTCAGGGAAAAAAAGAAAAGAAACAGAAAAAGGAAAAAAACAAAACCCTACTGTAGTTATGGGCACTTTGGAATATAAATAAAATATGCCTACTAGCTATCTATAAAATGGAGTACTCTCAACTTCATCAGCACTATTCTAGCCTTTAGGTTCATGATTAATCAACAATTTGTTTGGCTTTGTATGTTAACTTTCTTTTCAGCCACCAGGTTCCAGATGCTACCATGATGCCGACCAGACAACCCTACCAATGTGTCCTGGAGCTCCACTTCCCCAAAGCCCTACCCTGCTAGAAGGAGAGAGAGGCAGGCTAGGAGTATGGATCGACCTGTCAACACCCATGTACAGTGGGGAAACAATTACAGAAGCCAGACCTTCCACCTTCTGTATCCCACAATGACCTTGGATCCATAGTCCCACAATAGTCTGCAGTGAGTCAGTATAAAGTTCCTAATGAAATATTATCTAATTAGACTTAAATACCTTCCTCACCTACTTCCTATTACAATTCTCTCACTCACTCCAAAGCTACCCTTAGCTAAGTCAGGACTACAAAAGCTGAATAAGGGCAAGAGACTGGCATACTTTAATGATGACTCTTTAGTCACTATCAGGCCACTCCATCAGCTGGGGCCCTATTCGGGAAGTCCTGAGATTCCCAAACAGACATGATGGGCCTAGACCTCAGATAAATCCCTCTCTCCAGTGTTACAAGTCACCTCTATCAGGAACAACAAAATAGACCCCTTTGTGGGCCCCCCATCATACCTTGCCCTCAACTTGGATCAACAACGGTTGAGAATGGTCCATCCTACAAAGGGAGACTGGACAACATACTCTATGCTACACCTGAGGAGGATGGGTTGATATTGGGGCAGCTTGGAATGTTCCTACTTATGACCACAGAATGTGAGCTCAGATCTAGAGGGATGCAGAGGTCACATAGGCTTCGGAGTATTTTCATATTCAAATAGCATCACTTTTTAATTGAGATAGCCATTAGGTTAATGTTTAATATGCTAAGAAAAGAAGCACATTCATTGCGAAATAGGAATGAGGAACAAGGATCAACAGATAACTTGCCAAGTTGCATGTGGGGTCAGGCAGGTGGGGGAGTGTATAATTTACAATGGGGACTTGGGGTTGATTTTGGAATTTCTTAGCTATTCTTTTTTCTTTTTAACTGCACTCATTTCTTTTTTGTTAATACATTATTTATGTATTTATTTTGGATAGAGATAGGGAAAAATTGAGAGGGCAGGGGAAACAAAGAGGAAATGAGAGAGTAAGAGAGAGACTTGTGGCACTGTTTAATCACTTGTGAAACTTCCCCACCTGGGAAGTACACCCTGAGGACTGAGGACTTGAGCCCAGGTCTTTGCACACTAATATATGCACTCTACTAGCTGCGCTACCACCTAGCTTCTCTTTTTTTATATAAACTATTTTTTTAAATATTTTGCTTATTTTATTTTATTTTTTGAGAGAGATGGATAGAGAGGGGGAGGGAGAGAGACAGAGAGAGAAAGAGAGAGTAACACCAGAGCACTGCCCAGCTCTGGCTTATGGTGGTGCAGGGGACTGAACGTGGGACTTTAGAGCCTCAGGCTTGAGAGTCTCTTTGCAGGAACCATTATGCTATCTATCCCCGGCCCCCCTAGTTTCTCTATCATTAACCTAACTTTATCATGTGTCTCTCTGTTGGCCTAAATTATTGGGAGGATTCCTTTAACCCCAATAAGATAGATACTATGCTACTCTAGCCCCATCCACCCTGACATCAAAGTTGACTAGCCAGATAGTCACCATGGTTCTTGTATAAATGAATATTTAGGAATTCTGCCTAACTTTGGTTTATGCTAAAACTGGCAAACACTAAGACTCAGCTTCTTAACCTAGTTCCTGGAATATGCCCAAACTCCCATAAAGTCTCCCAAATAGTAGTGCTTTTAGTGATCTAGACGCTAAGTCTCTAGTGGTGAGATTTCTATAGTGCAAGAAGTCAGAGACTCAGCCCCAATTTGTCCAAAATATCTCGGACTTAGAACATTAATAGATAGCCTGTGAATGTTTGCATGGAATACAAAAAATGTGGAGACTATCAGTCAGTCTCCTTCTCCACTGTGGCTTGTGAAGATCAGCAATTGGAGACCTCTCTCTCTTTCTACCACCACCACCCCCACTACCCCTAGGAATTTTCCTACTGTGAGGAATACTGTAATCCAGGGGAAGGGCAGGAGTGGGAGTTCCTGAAACTAGATGTTTTTCTCTAATTAGAAACCCTCACTGGAGCCAAGTGGTGGCACACCTGGTTGAGCACACATGTTACAATGCTCAAGGCCCCACGTCTGAGTCCTTGGTCCCCACCTGCAGGGGAAAATCTTCATGTGTGGTGCAGCAGTGCTGCAGGTGTCTCTCTCTTTCTCTCTCCCTCTCTATCTCCCCCTACCCTTTTGATTTAAAAAAGAATCTTAGGGGAAAAAAAAAAAACTCTCACTACCCAAAGTTGTTTTTCTGTATCAAATAGACTCTTGAATCATTGAAAATCAGGTTATTAATCAAAAACCTCAAGGTTTTCACAAGTATTTTTCCTGTTCTGTCCCAACTCAGACATTGTTAGTCTTTCCAAGTCATGTCATGCTGCTTTCTTTAATCTAACAGAGGATTCTAACTGCTTATTCTTTCCTGGGCTGTTCCTAGTGATAGAAGAACATCTCACACCATGACCCTTCCTACTTGGCCCTCTGAACACACACACACACACACACACACACACACACACAGTCTTTCCAATTAACCTGTCATTTCTGCACTCAATCAATCTCCACTCATAATCATCTAGAGAAAGGGAAGCCCAGATAATGTCAGAAGAAAATTATGGGCTTCCCAGAAGCAGAATAAGGACAAGTGGAAAGGACAGTATGTCCTCAGAGCACCACCTGCATGAAGACAGACAACTCACCTCAGAGCAGTATCTCCTTATGTGCTGGGCCTGTCAGTCAGTGGTTCTTGAGAAGCACTGAGCAAAGGTGACTTGGTTGTTGCAGACAATATGCCAGAATCGATTTATTGCCCAGCAGCTCTGGTGGCAATTGGAGGAGAGGAGCACATTTTTCAACAGGCCATAAAGGGACCCTGGGTTTTCCTGAAACATGGAGAAAGCTCTATTTGCTAATAAAAGGGGGAGGCGGGGTTTAGTTCCACTATCTGTTCCTCCTTTTTTTTTTCGGTTGGTATCCAGTGACTTGGCTTGTCATGTTATATTAGATTTGTTTGTCCATCCATGTAAGCTAGAGAACTTCAGAGCTGGTATCTTAACCGTCATCTTCACCTGTAGTGTCTGTGCTTTGGACTCTGTCTTGTATGCACATATATTTGTAAATCTGTGGCTGCTCTTTCTCTCGTACTTTCTCTGCCTCTTTCCAAAAGATGAGAGATGAAAATATTGATAGTGTTGCACATGCCTGAATTTCAAATACCTGATAGTTTGTTTCTTTCATTTTTTTAATTGAGTAAATGATAGCACCTTTTTTAAAAAAAGATATTTTCAATATTTATTTATTCCCTTTTGTTGCCCTTGTTTTATTGTAGTTGTTGATGTTGTTGTTGTTGGCTAGGTCAGAGAGAAATGGAGAGAGGAGGGGAAGAAAAAGATAGACACCTGGGGTCGGGTGGTGGCGCAGTGGGTTAAGCCCATGTGGCGCAAAGCACAAGGACCCGTGTAAGGATCCCGGTTCGAGCCCCCGGCTCCCCACCTGCAGGGGAGTCGCTTCATAGGCAGTGAAGCAGGTCTGCAGGTGTCTATCTCTCTCTCCCCCTCTCTGTCTTCCCCTTCTCTCTCCATTTCTCTCTGTCCTATCCAACAACGAACAACATCAACAATGGCAATAATAATAACCACAACGAGGCTACAACAACAAGGGCAACAAAAGGGGGAATAAGTGGCCTCCAGAAGCGGTGGATTCATGGTGCAGGCACCGAGCCCAGCAATAACCCTGGAGGCAAAAAGCAGACCTGCTTTCACCGCCTGTGAAGTGACACCCCCCCCCCCCCGTAGGTGGGGAGCTGGGGAGCTTGAACTAGGATCCTTATGCCGGTCCTTGGACTTTGCGCCACGTGTGTTAAGCCAGCTGCGCTACCACCCGACTCCCTCCTTTTTTTTATACTAAAGCATATCCTTAATTGAAATACAGTTTGCATCCCAAGGCATTCACCCTTTTGTTTGTTTTATTGCCATGAGGTCTATTGCTTGAACTCATGGTGACCTTTCTTCTCTAATTTGATAAGAGATAGAAGAATTAAGAAGAGAGAGGGAGAGAGAAAAAAGACCTGAAACACTTGCTCTCTTCTGCAGGTGGGGTTCAGGTGTTTAAACCTGGGTCCTTGAGCATGTTAGCTTGTGCTCTCAACTAAGTGCATCACCACCCAACCCAACTCCTGCCTTTAACCTTTCTAAGTACCCAGTGCAGACGTTTTTAGTAGGTCGTCATACTGGGTAACCATCACTACTATTTAATTTTTTTTTTCATTTCCTGCAAAAGGACTCACTTAGTCATTAGCAATCCCCATTCTATTGTCTACCCCCAAGCCCTTCAAAAACAGTTTAATTTCTGTCTTCATGGATTTCCCTGTTCGAGTAAGTGGAGTCACATAATAGGTGGTGATAGTGTCTAGCTTCTGACAGGTTTTCAAAGCGTGCCTTTTGTACTGCACACAGCTGCAGGTATTGGGACTCTCTTCCTGTTTATGGCTGGATAGAATTCCCTGTCTCAGCACATTGCCTTTCACTTCTCTACTTGCCAGCTGACGGACATTAGGGTAGTTTCCACTTAGCAGCTATTATGGGCAAGTCTACTATGAAAATGCACCACCAGGTTTTTGTGTGAACTTGTTTTCCAGCTTTCTTCCCTTCATTCTTTTTCTTTCTCTTATTATCTCTCTACCTCCCTTTTCTTTCTTTATCTTTCTTTCTTTCTCTCTGCTTTCTTTCTTTCATTCGTTCGTTCCTTCTTTTCTCCTCCCTTTCATCTTTCTCTTTCTCTCCTTCCTTCTTTCTTTCTTTTCTGCCATCACTAAGACTTCACGACTCCAGGCTCACTTTTTCAAATAGACAGAGAGAGGGAGAGAGGACACCATGGTAACCAAAAATCTCCCAGTATGGCTGAGGCCCAGATCAAAACTGGGTTGTACACTCAGCAAAGCAGACACCCTTCCAGGGGAGTCCTCTTGCTGACCTATGTCCACAATCTGTTCAGTTCCCTTTGGGAATGTGCTTGGAAGTGGAATTTCTGAGTCATGTGATAACCTTCCTGGAGAAATGCAGAACCGTTTTCTACAGTGGTGACAGAAACTGGATAGTTCCTTGCCAAATGAAAGGCCTAGGTTTGATGCTGGTGTCACATGGGAGGTGCCGGAGCAGTGGAGGAAGCTCGAGGAGCAGTGGTGCTTGTCCCTCTTCTGTCTCTCTGTCTGAATGAGAAAAAAAAAAAAGTGATGGAGACCAGGCACACATGACTGAGTGCATACATTACACTGCAAAGGACCCAGGTTCAAGTCCCTGGTCCCCACCTGCAGGGGGAAAACCGCATGAGTGGTAAGGAGGTGTCTCTGTGTCTTGTTCCCTCTTTTTGTCCCCTCCTCTGTCAATCTCTATATGTCTCTACCCAATAATAAATAAATAAAGTGGTCAGGACCAGTAAAATCATGCATGCATGAAGTCCTGGTGCTGTTGATAAATAAATAAAGTGGAAGGAACATTCTACCTTCCCACCAGTAATACTTGAAGATATGTGAGATATGCATATGTACCCAGATATGTATGTCACACATATGATACAGCATTCCTGTATGGAGTAATACACAAGAGCATGATATCTTCTAATACAATCTAAAATCTTCAAGTAGTGGTCCGGGAGGTGGCGCAGTGGATAAAGCACTGGATTCTCAACCATGAGGTCCTGAGTTCAATCCCTGTCAGCACATGTACCAGAGTGATGTCTGGTTCTTTCTCTCCTCCTATCTTTCTCATGAATAAATAAATAAATTCTTTAAAATCTTTAAGCAAGGTAATACTCACAGCAACTAAGATTTGCGTCACTACTCTGCATGTAGCAAATACACATACGGGGGGGGGGGGGGGAGGAAGAAAGCAGATCTTGTTACTGCCTAGATGAGCTCCTGGAACTACATATGTACTTTTATCTTTTTCTCTAGTACAAGAAAAACTTTTGTTAAGGTGAAAACACTCTTGGGTCCTATTTCAAATTGGAATGATAGACTGGCCAAAGATGGAAAAAGGAGATTCATTGTTACTCAAGATCTTTTTTATTCTTTGGATGATATTTAACCCCCCAAATCCTCTGCTCATTTGTGACATCATTTGCATTACAGTGTCAACAGGAAATAGCAGCTGTAACCTGTTTCTTGAAAGGCAGTAAACATCTAAAGTTTCTTTTTCTTTCCTTTTTCTTTTTTTTTAAGTTTCTTAAGAACTAGCAACTGAAAGATGACTGATGAAAAGAGGACAAAGCATTTTATTTATTTATTTTTAATTTATGTTTTATTTGTGATTAATAGTAGGTTACAAGTTTTTAAGATGAAAGTGTATAGTTCCACACTACGTCCACCACCAAAATTCTGTGCCCTCACCTTCCTGCCTCCCAAAGATCATCGCCATAGTTCTCGCAAGCTGTAACTCTGTTTGTAGGAAGAAAAAAAAGTGGATACTTTCCTCCCACGTTATAATAGGACATGATGCTACAGTACAACAGATGCCTTAGAATATTTCTTCTGCCAACCATTATATCAAAGTGATGACATTAACCCTAATGCTAGGTTTTGTTATTTATCTACGTGTTGTGATGATGAGCAGGATGGAGCTGAGATCTCAAGTTTGCATGATTTCATGGCTCCGGGATGCGTATACATCCAGATAGAGAGGCAGAGAGAGAGAGAGAAACAGAGAGAGAGGCAGAGAGAGAGGTAGAGAGAGAGACAGAGAGAGAGAGAGACCTTAGCATGGAAGCTTAGCACCTCCCAGATGATGCCAAAGTTGGAAATTGGGTGCCTTACATGACAAGGCAATTCCCCTACCTGGTCAGCTAGCTCTCTGACTTTAGATCTTGCTTTTTAATGTGATAATTAAAAATCATCTCATGCACTAACCATATCATTTTTTTTAATTATCAGAGTCAGCTAGTTGTTATACAGTGGGATCAGTTGGGTGCACACAGTGGAGGGCACAAGAATCTGGGTTCAAGCCCAAGCTCCCCACCCACAGGGGAAACTTCCTAAGAAGTTTCATGAGAGATGAAGCAGGTCTGTGGGTCTCTTGCCCCCACTCTCTGTCTCTCCCTCCTCTTTCAATTTCTGTCTGACTCTATCCAAAGTAAGTAAATAAGTAAGTAATATTTTAAAAAGAAATAAATTTTCTCAAGTGGTTTATGGCATCCGGAGCCAACATCCAACAATATATATCTAGTGATAAGATACCATGTTTCTCAAATAATACTCCCTCCCTGTCATCTTTCCTGAGTGGACTGTGTTCCCATCTTTTTGAACAAGGGATTCACATAATTTTTGGCATGTTTTGATAGCTGCATAATTAGCTGAAGGCCTCATCCCAAATTTATTATTTTAATAATTAGCACATACTGTCAATTTATATTCTGTAGACTAAATTAAGCATGACATATGAGTATAAAGGCTGAATCTGGCTTCTTGATGTTTGATAAAAAGAAAACTATCAGGCCAGGTGGTGGCGCACCTGGTTGAGCGCACATGTTACAATGCTCAAGGACCCAGGTTCAAGTCCCCAGTCCTCACCTGCAGGGGGAAAGCTTCACAAGTGGTGAAGCAGTGCTGCAGGTGTCTCTCTGTCTCTCACCCTCTCTATCCCTCCCTTCCCTCTCGATTTCTGACTGTCTCTATCCAATTAATAAATAAAGATAATAAAAAAGAAAGAAAACTATTTAGGTAAGTATATACATATTCATTTTTAATACAAGCATTTTCAGGTTGTTCTAAGAGGAAGTATTCCTGTTGAATCCTAAGTTATAATTTTCTGTGTCCAAAATTAGAAATATCTTGTGTCTTAATAGTACTACAAATTCTATTTTATTTTTGTCAGAATTAAAGTTACCATATATAGAAACTGCTGTGATGATTAAAACAATATTCCAAGTGCATCCCTCTTCAAAACTAAATCTTCATTAAAACCCACACCCTAGGTGTTTGAAAAAGGGTAGATAAGGGGCCAGGCGGTGCCACATTTGGTTAAATGAACACGTTATCGTGCACAAGGACCCAGGTTCAAGCCTCTTGTCCCCACCTACAGGGGATCAGCTTCATGAGTGGTGAAGCAGGGCCGCAGGTGTCTCGATCTCTATCCCTCTCTATCTCCTCCTTCACCTCTCAATTTCTCTCTGTCTTTATCTAATAAATAAAATAAAATAAATTTAAAAATTGGATAATCAAAAAGCAGATTCTTCTCCTAGAGAGTAGACTACCAGCAATTCAGATGCCCCCAAAGAACAAGACTCACTTACAAAAGTTTTCTGAACAAGAAGTCTTAATCCCAAAGTAGATTGCCCATGCTTAAAATATCACAAAATGTACTTGTGAGTTTTATGTATTTATTTTTCTCCCGTGTCGAAGGCACATGCATTTCTGTGGACTGTGGGGAAAGCATATTAGGCACTGAACAGAGAAACACAAGTTTACACATTTCAAGCCTCTCTCTGCAAACCTAGGCTATTTTTCCCATCCAAACTTCTTTCAGTCCTATCTGTTTAAATCTCACCCTCATTCCCTTTTCCATATGATAAGACTTTCCCTAACCTTTCCTCAGGCTTTCAAGTGAGTTGGCTCCTCCCTTCTCCTCTCCATGAAGTGGCCACTCTTAATATTTCTCTGTCACCTTCCTCCTTGTCACGCTTATTTTTATCATCATTCTTTCTCATAAATCTTCCTTTCTTTATTTTCCCCCTAATTCCACATATCCAGCCTATTTTCTTCCGGTCCCAACAATTTAATAGTGCATTCTTCCTAGAGAGTCTTGTGAGATATTCATGAACTCTATTTTTAAAAAAATTATTTATTACTAGATAGAGACAGAAATAAATTGAAATGGAAGGGACAGATAGAGAGGGAGGAAGACAGAGAGACACCTGCAGCCCTGCTTTACCATTTGTAAAGCTTCCCCGTACCAGTTGGGGACCAAGGACTTGAACCTGAGTCCTTGTGCACTGTATTGTGAGTGCTTACCCTAGTGTGCCACAGCCTGGACCCTAAGGAATTCTAGAGCCTAGCATTGTACAAGGAGATTTTTCTTGTGCATTTAGCAAAAGAGGAGTCCTTTATCCTAATTACACAGTCTCCCAAATACCATCCTTAGTGCTTCTTCGGTAGATGTGATGTGACCCATTGATACCATACTAGCCACACAGAAACTCTTGAGGTAACACAAAGATTTTTTCCACACCCCCCTGCTTCCTAACCTACAGGGCTAAGACAGAGACTAAACACACAGCAAAACTTATAGGACATTTCCTCAGACTGGGCGTTCACTCATCAAGCAGCAACACAGGTTCATTTTATAAGCATGAAGGAGACGGAATTTCAAAGCAGCATCATGGTCTTGCTCTAGCAGTTCATGGGTTGTTTGTCCATGTCAGTGATTTAAAGTTTCGTATGCTGACCATTTCAGTGACCACATTGATCTTTAACACCTGTTGGGAACCAAATGGAGAGAACTGAGCATTTAGTGCTTGAATATCCTCCACTCAAACAAAGCAACCAAGGGCTCATACAACACCCTGATGATTTCACAACCCATTAATACCTAGTTGCCAGACTACCCTTAAGTTTTCAGGTAGAGGAGAGTGTTAGGTACTTATTTCCACCACAAATATCACTCTGGGGAAATGGAAATGGTACAAAATGCAGTCTCTGCAGAGAGGCAGGTGTGCAGAGGAAGTAGGGAGAATGTTCTCATTTCCACCCCTCAGAGCACTCCACGTATCCCCTCACAGAACATTGAAGTTTGCCCATAAGAGTTCAGTGTGAGGCCAGGAGTTAGTGCAGCGGTTGTAGCACATATGGTGCAAAGTGCAGGGAGCGGCGTAAGGCTCCCAGTTGGAGCCCCCTGGCTCCCCATCTGCAGGGATGGGGGTAAGGGTCACTGCCCAGGCGGTGAAGCAGGTCTGCAGACATCTATCTTTCTCTTCCCCTCTGCTTTCCCATCCTCTCTAGATTTCTCTGTCTTATTGAACGGCAACATCAGAATGACGACAACAAGAGCAACAAAATGGAAAAAATAGATTCCAGGAGCAGTGGATTCATAGTGCAGGTACTGAGCCCCAGCGATAACCCTGAAGGCAAAAAAAAAAAAAAAAAAGAGGAGACTGTTCAGTGTTTGGAGCAGGGTTATGGAGCACTGGGTAGAGCGCACACATTATCATGCACAAGGATCTTGGTTTGAACCCCTGAGCCCCCAGCTTCAGGTGGGAGAGGGGAGAAGAAGCTTCACAAATAGTGGGGCAGCGCTGCATGTATCTCTTGTTTTCTCTCCCCTTCTCTATCTTCCCCTCCCCTTTCAATTTCTTTCTGTCCTGTAAATAATAATAACAAATAAAAAGGGGGGGATAAATCAATGACACAACTGGTAAAGGAGCTTAAGTGACCATGTGTGAGGATCTGAGTTCGAACCCCTGGTCCTCTCCTGAAAAGGGAAGCTCCACAAAGTGTTGAAACAGATTGCAGGGGTTTTCCCTTCCCTTCCCTTCCCTTCCCTTCCCTTCCCTTCCCTTCCCTTCCCTTCCCTTCCCTTCCCTTCCCTTCCCTTCCTTTTCCTTTCCCCCTATCTTATGCTATTTCTCTCTGTGTCTCTCATAGAAGGAAAGAAAGGAATGAAATGATTGATGAAGCCACTAGGAGCCATCATGCAGGCACTAAGCCTAGCAGAACCCTGGTAGCCAAAAAAGAAAAAAAGTTTCTTGGAAATGCAGAATCACCATGCAGGTGCAGAGTTCTAGTAATAACCCAAGTGGAAATACTTACTTATTTCTTACTGAATTAGTTAATTAATGTTCAATATCTCCCATCTAGTGAGGTGATCCAGTGGTAAAAAAGTCTGTCTTGTGTGAGTGTGGGTTCAATCCTAGTACTATGTAAAAACAGCAAAGAAAAAACCAACCAGAACTTTCTTTTTTTTTTCCTTTTGGATGGTACAGTGGTGTTTCTCCAATTCTCTCATGAAAAAAGAAAATAGGGGAGTCAGGCAGTAGCGCAATGGGTTAATTGCAGGTGGTGCAAAGTGCAAGGACCAGCTCGGCTCCCCACCTGCAGGGGAGTCGCTTCACAGGTGGTGAAGCAGGTCTGCAGGTGTCTGTCTTTCTGTCCCCCTCTCTGTCTTCCCCTCCTCTCTCCATTTCTCTCTGTCCTATCCAACAACAACTATATCAATAACAACAATAACTACAACAATAAAAGAACAAGGGCAACAAAAGGGAATAAATAAATAAACAAGTTAAGGGTTGGGTGGTAGCACACCTGGTTAAGAACACAAATCGCCAAGTTCAAGGACCTGGGTTCAAGCCCCTATTCCCCACCTATATCCTGCTTCACTGCTTGTGTCTACCTGCAGGTGTCTATCTTTCTCTCCCTCTTTCTCATCTTCTCTCAATTTATTTCTGTGCTGTCTAATAAAAAGTTATAAAAAATAAAATTAAAATATTTCTTTGAAAAAATAAAATAAAATTGTATCATGTCCATGGCTCAATAGAAGAGCACTAGTTTGACCTCCAAACACAGATGATGATGATGATGATGATAATGATAACAGTAAAAGTAAATAAATATTTCAGCTTTTTTCTGAGCATGTAATTTCCATAAAATTCCACTATGTGTTGAACAGTTAGCTTGTGAGTCAAATCCATCAGTAAGTCAGCAGTAAAACTGGGCAAAGTCCGATACAGGTTCCTGGTAAAAATGGTTCCCCATTTTTGGTTAACAAGAAAACCACAATTGTGAAAAGAGAAAGGAAGCATCCAAAACTGAAAGCGAAAAGCTTATTTCAGACCCTGCAACCAGGAAGCATTATGAAAGAAAGAGAGCGGGGTGGAGGCAGCAGTAAGCACACAGGGAAAGGCTTCCTTTACGATGGGCAGTGAGAGTGAGAGTGATGGACTGTGGGAATCCCAAGGTGCCTTTGGGACTTGCATAGTTGACCTTCATAAAATTGAAAGCACCTTGCAATCTATAGGCTTCGAAATATGGACAAACACCTGTGCCTTTGTGAACTTCATTGTTTGTACTGGTTGAAAGAAAAGATGGGCACAGAGCATGTAAGGATTACTTTAGGAAGGAACAGAAGTCCTGACTCCCCACCTTCTGAGAGAAGCTTCACAAGCAGTGAAGCAGGGCTGCAGGTAGTATACAACAAAGTAGTGCGATAGCTATCTCTCTTTCTCTCTTCCTTGCTCTTTCCCCCTCCACTTTCAATTCCTCTCTGACCTATAAAATAAAACAAAAGGGAAAGAAAGGTAAACATGGCCACTGGGAATGGCAATGAAAAAAGAAGGAAGAGGAAGAGAAGGAGGAAGAGGAGGAGGGGAAGGAGGAGAAAATAGATAAAAAAAAAAAAGGAGGGGAGAGACAGAGTTCTAGAGACAGTGCTGGGAAGGTCTTTATGAAATGCTGTATAAATCTACAGACATCCCACCCTGAACACGTCTGATCTCTCTCTTTCTCTCTCCCCTCTATCTGTAAAAAAAAAAAGACTAAAGAAAGAGAAGGTCAGGAGTGGTAGAATCATACAGGCACTAAACCTCAGTATGTTCCTGCTGGAGAGAAAGAAAGAGGAAAGGAAGAAGAAAGGCAGGCAGGCAGGCAGGCAGGCAGGCAGGCAGGCAGGAAGGAAGGAAGGAAGGAAGGAAGGGGAGGGAGGGAGATAAAGGGACAGAAAGAAAGAAAATGAAGGCAGACAGGCAGGCAGGCAGGAAGGGGCTTTAAATAATAGGAAAATTTTATGGCCTATGCCTCTCTATTTTCCTTTGTGGCACAGGATAAAATGAAGCACTTTTAAACATATGGTACCTTCTTTGGATTGACTAAAGGAGGTCAAACTAGTTGGGAAGCTGAAGTGAAGGAGCAAAGACAAGGTTTTAGGTAAGTTCAAGGACAAGAAGACACATGCTATAGATCCTCACTTCCACATTATGAGAAACCTTCCTTCCTTCCTTCCTTCCTTCCTTCCTTCCTTCCTTCCTTCCTTCCTTTCTTCCTTCTTTCTCCTTTCTTTCTTTCTTTCTTTCTTTCTTTTTTCTTTCTTTCTTTCACTCTTTCTTTTTTCTCTCTTTTTTTCTTTCTTGCTTCCTTTTTCCCTTCAGCTCTGTGCTGTCTGCTCTGGACACATTTAAAACAGAGAGATTACTCAAAGGGCTTACAAAATTGGCTATCATTTGTAAAAGAAGCAGGCAGTGGTTACACAATATCACAAGGTTGGGAACTTGCACTCAAGAGTTCTTTTCTGGTCACAAACCTGAGATGTAGCAGTGTAGCTGACTTTGGGTGTGATGACCCTGCTGAGCACAGTCATGTTGACAATGGGAGTAGAGATACTGGCCACTCCCCAGATTTCAATGGAACTCAAGAGCACAGAGTTTCCACGACTGAAATATCCATCGAAAATGATGTGATTCTCCAGTGTGTTCTATTTGTTTGGGGAGATAAAAGAAACAGAGAGAAAATAGTATTTAGCAAAATTCACTCCCATGTTTCCAAAGTCCTTTTGAGGTCTAAATGCAAAGCAGGAAGCTGAACAATTTCCAAGTCACCATCTTCTGTCCTTTGAGAGTGCAGACTAGTTTCAGAACTCTAGCTTCTGATGCCATATACCCTCCAACTCTGATCTGGGTAAGTGCCTGCAAGATCTCTACAGCAGACATGAACTCTAAGGAGACAGAGTGGTCACAATCTCATGTTCTGCCTGTAGCCAATCGTGCCTACTAGTTCATGGCATTATAGAAACAACATGACATAGAAACAGTCTGTCCATATTTGCTTTGGAGAACTGGAAAACATTACTGGTGAAATACAAAGGGGTTTGTTCTGGGAGTAAGCTAAACCTCTATCTGGATTCTAGCAGAGAGAAGGGATGCACATTATCAAGATGAACTGTGAGGAGAATCTAGGTACTATTTTTATGCCCTTATACTATCCCACATCCTCCTAAACCTACAGAACTCTAATCTCCCTACCTAGCTGCAGTCACACTCACCTTGCTGACATTGAGTTTGGCCAGGAAATAGAGTCCATTTTCATAAGTATCTGTAAATAAGCAACAAGGTAAACAGTAGCTGGAGTCACGCTTTAGATTCACATTGCTTTCTTGACTTGTTTGAGAAAATAGAAACCATTTTTGTTTTATTATTTTTTTTACTAGAGTTCCACTGCCTCCAGCCTTGGTATATACAAAACATTGGAAAGTAATGTGCATTGGTGTGATTTACTTAATAGTCATCTCATGGGATGCAGGTTCTTAAAATTACACTCAAGGGGATAGGTGGTGGCACACCTGTTTGCACTTGCTAGTCTCCTGAGGAAAAGGGTCATTGTTTCAAGTGAGTTTTTACTATATCCTTTGAAGTACCTTAATATTCACCCAAGTGTTGTGTTGTATGCCTTGAGGGCTGAAATACATGGTAGAGTTCTTGAGTTTGGGACACAAACTCTTGGTCCCCTTACCCTTGTTCTTATGCATTCAAAATTTATTCCTTATTAGAAAAGCAATGTGCTGGGGGCAGAGAGTGGCACACCTGGTTAAGTGCACACACTATAGTGTGCAAGGACCTGGGTTCAAGCCCCTTGTCCCCGCCTGCAGGGGGAAAGCTTCATGAGTGGTGAAACTGGTCTGCAGGTGTCTCACAGCCTCTTCCCCTCTATATCTCCCTCTCCACTCTCAATTTCTTTCTGTCTCTATCCAATAATAAGTAAATAATAGATTTTAAAAAGAAAGGAAAAAAATCTTTTAAAAAAATCACACTCAATTCACATCTTTCTTGTGGCCTACCAAGTCTACCATCTTCTGGTCACCTCAGGATTCCCAGGTTCTTTCTACAATATGTGTACATATGTGTATTAGCACACACATTCACACACACACACACACACACACACACACACACACACACACACTACATCACAAATACCATCTCTAATGTCTCTATTAGTTTATCTGAGGCAGTATTAGGAAATTTTCTAACTAGTTTCCATCGAACAACAACAACAACAACAAAGAAAACCCTTTTGTGTTCTTTATCCATAACTTAACTGATAAAGGCAATGACTTTTTTTATATTTATTTATTTATCTATCTATTAGATAGAGATAGCCAGAAATCAAGAGGGAAGGAGGTGACAGGGAGAGAAACAGAGAGACAAAAAGACAGGTAGCCCTGCTTCATCAGTTATAAAGATTTCCCTCTTCAGGTGGGGACTGGGGCCTTCAACCCAGGTCCTGTGCATTGTAACCTGTGTACTCAACCAGGTATGCCACCACCTAGCCCCATGGCTTTCTTACTGAAAGAATAAGTTGTCTGGTTGGTGAATATTCCTTGGATCATAAACTATATGGATGTGTATCTCAGTTAACTATAAAAGTATTTTCTTTCTTTTTCCCAACCTGTCTCCATAGTGAATTAAAACAGTTGGATAACAGTGAGACATTCAGTTCAGCGTCATTTACACATAGAAATCATGTACAAAATAAATGTATGAAACAATTAAGAGTAATAAATGGTGTAATTAAAATGCAAACATGGAAAATGAAAACAAAAGTCTGTAACGTACACAGAAATCTAGTACATGGTATTGGCATGAATGTAAAGCTACCCTTACTCACCGATGCTTTTCCCATCATCCCAGAAGAGCCACCCTTGAGCTGTCCCATCATCATCCAAGGCAACTTTATAGCCCATGTAATTCTGACGGCTGTGGTGAGATAGGAGAGAGAGAGACATTGGTTCAAAACAAAGCTATAAAATAAGAGTTTTCATAAAAGCACAATAAAAGTACTTCATGGTATAAAGATTGCTGCTAGGGTGTGGAAGTGTACCCATCTTATCCTATAGTCTTGTCAATATTTCCATTTTATAAATATTTTTTTTAAAAAAAGAAACAGGCTGGGAATATAGATAAACCTATCAATACCCATCTCCAGTGGAGAAACAGTTACAAAAACCAGACCCCCCACCTTCTGCACCCTATAATGATCCTGGGTCCATGCTCCCAGAGGGATAAAATAGGAAAGCTTCCAATGGAGGGAATAGGATATGGAATTCTAGTGGTGGGAATTGTGTGGAATTGTACCTCTCTTATCCTACAGTCTTATTGAGTAAAAATATAAATAATTTAAAAAACATTGTGGATCTGTTTTAGAATATTTTGTTTATTGATTTGTGAGAGAAAGAGAAAAGAGAGAGACAGACAGACAGAGAGACAGAGAGAGAGAGCCAGAGCATCATTCTAGTATAGCATATGCAATGCCAGAGAATGAACTCACAGAACCAGGTGATGGTGCACATGGCTGAGAGCACATGTTAATGATATGCAAGGACCCAGGTTCGAGTCCCCAGTCCACACTATCATGGGGAGAGCTTTGTGAGTAGTGAAGCAGTGCTTCAAATGTCTCTCTTTCTCTCTTCCTATCTTCTCCTTCCCTCTTCATTTCTGGCTGTCTCTATCTAGTAAATAAATAAAGATACTTTAAAAAAAGAGAGAAAGAGAATGAATTCATTATTTCAGGCTTGAGAGTCTAATGTCTTATCCACTGTACCACCTGAGAACTGCTCTTATAATCTGCTTCTAACTCTGTCTTCATCATTTATACAATTTCATATCAGGAGTGAATGAAAAACAAGGAGGATTTTTTTTTCCATTGAAGACTGTAGAAGTCTAAGAGTAACTACCAGAAAACTCAAAGTTTCCTCTCTTTTTTTATTCGAGAAAAAACTTGGTATTACTATCCTCTTGTTTCATGACCTAATTTCTCCAACACACGTAAACTATTGGCAAAAACCCTAAGTTGTCTGGTATTTATATAAACCTTGGTAGGAAATTAACAGGGTTTCTAAATATTTATTTATTTTAACATTTTTATTTATTCTTGGATCGAGACAGAGAGAAACTGAGATGAGAGAGGGATAAAGACAGAAAGACACCCACAGCTCTGCTTCACAACTTGTGAAGCTCTCCCCCTGCAGTTGGGGACTATGGGCTTGAACCTGGGTCCTTGTACACTATAATTTGTACACTCAATGAAGTGCGCCACCAGCCGGCCCATAAAATGTTTATTTTTATATAGAACAAACATGGATTTTTTTTATCTATGGTAAGGAGGAAGAGACAGAGAGAGAAAGATGTCACAACACCAAAGCTTCCTCAGTGCAGGGGGGGCCTGACTTGAACTTAAAGCAAGCACGTGGCAAAGCAGGCACAATCACCAAGTGTTATCAAGACATGGACTATTCTCCCATTTCACCAAGTGTTATCAAGATGTGGACTATTCTCCCATTCCAACTGCTGAACAGCTGTGTGACTCTGGGTCTATCATGTTACTTACTTACTTTATTTATTTAATGTATTTATAAAAAGGAAACACTGATAAAACCATAGAATAAGAGGGGTACAACCCCACATAATTCCCACCACCAGAACTCCATATCCCATCCCCTACCCTGATAGCTTTCCTGTTCTATAACCCTCTGGGAGTATGGACCCAAGGTCATTATGGGATGCAGAAGGTGGAAGGTCTGGCTTCTGTAATTGCTTCCCTGCTGAACATGGGTATTGACAGGTTGATCCAACTCCCCGCCTGTCTCTCTCTTTCCCTAATGGTCAGGGTTCTGGGGAATCAGAGCTCCAGGACACATTGGTGGGGTTGTCTGTCCAGGGAAGTCTGGTTGGCATCATGGTAGCATCTGGAACCTGGTGGCTGAAAAGAGAGTTAACATACAAAGCCAAACACATTGTTGACCAGTCATGAGCCTAAAGGCTGGAATAGTGTGGATTAAGAGTTGGGGAAGTCTCAGTTTTATAGATAGCTAGTAAGCATATTTTAGTTATATTCCAAAGGGCTTGTGGCTATACTAATTTTTTTTTTACTCCCTGAACCTGAACTCTGATATGCAGGTGGATCCAAGTCTAGAGAGATGATGTCATGGCTAGAAAAAGGATCAGAAAGCTGGATCAGGGAAGAGAGTAGCAAATATGGGAAAGCTGTATAAATATTGCTGACTCTAAACCCCATTGATTTGATCTGATCTGGGGCCCATATTCAGCTTAGAAGCCTATGTGACCTCTGCATCCCTGTAGATCTCAGCTCACATTCTGTGGTCATGAGTAGGAACGTTCCAAGCTGCCCCAATTTCAGAACCCATCTTCCTCAGGTGGAACACAGAGTATGTTGTCCAGCCTCCCTTTGGAGGATGGAACATTCTCTACCATTGTTGATCCAAGTTGAGGGCAAGGTCCTATGGGGACCCACAAGGGGGTCTATTGTGTTAATAGAAATGATCGGTAACAATGGAGAGAGGGATTTATTTGAGGTCTAGGTCCATCATGTCTGTTTGGGCATCTCAGGACTCCACACTAGGGCTCCAGCTGGGATGGCCTGATAGTATCAAGTTACTTCTTTGTGACACTCTACAAAATGGGTTAAAAGCAATACTTCAACCATATGTCTTAGTATGTACTTTTTTTTTTTTTTACTTTTTTAAGAAATAATAGATATTCCAAAAGGCCTGTGGCTATACTAGTGGTTTTGGTTTTCCCCCTGTGCTTGAAATCTGATATGCAGGTGGAGCCAAGTTATTATCTGGGGAGATGTTTTCATGGCTGGAAAAAGGACCAGAAAGCTGGATCAGGGAAGAGAGTAGCTCCCAAATATGGGGAAGGTGTATAAATATTGTTGACTGTAAACCACATCGATTTTATCTGATCTGGGGCCCAAATTCAGCTGAGGAGCCTATGTGACCTCTGCATCCCTCTAGATCTGACCTCACATTCTGTGGTCATAAGCAGTCCCAATATCAGGACCTTGATCTACAAAACGGAGACCACCCCTGCCAACTCTTCATCTGCACTATTCTAGCCTTTAGGTTCATGATTAATCAGCAGTGTGTTGGCTTTCTATGTTAACTCTCTTTTCAGCCACCAGGTTCCAGATGCTACCATGATGCCGATCAGACTTCCCTGGAAAGACAACCCCTACCAATGTGTCTTGGAGCTCTGATTCCCCAAATCCCCACCCTACTAGAGAAAGAGAGAGGCAGGCTGGGAGTATGGATCGACCTGTCAACACCCATGTTCAGCTGGGAAGCAATTACAGCAGCCAGACCTTCTACCTTCTGCCTCCCACAATGACCCTGGGTCCATGCTCCCAGAGGGTTAAAGAATGAAAAAAAAGGAAAATAGGAAAGCTTTCAGGGGAGGGATGGGGGGAATTGTGTGGTGTTGTATCCCTCTTATCCTATGGTTTTGTCAGTGTTTCCTTTTTATAAATAAATAAAAATAAATAGATAAATATTCATTGTCAAAAGAAAAAAAGAATAGATAATAAACAAAAGCCCTATACTAGTAAAGTTCTAACCCCATATCAAGCATGCAGCTAATGTCTGAAGCTTTTATTAGTGAACATATAGACTTTTATCTAGAATTTCTGCATTTTATAGAAACAAAATATCAACCTCAGGGTTTTGAATTTTGTTTTGTTTTTCTGCTTTCGGGGTTATTGCTGAGGCTCTTTACTGGCACTACAAATCCACTGCTCCTGGTGGCCAGTTTTTTTGTTTTCCATTTTAGTCAACAGTATAGAGAGAAACTGAGAGGGGATTGAGAGGGGGCCATGTGTAGATCCCAGTCTGAGCCCTGGGAGCACCTGTCGGTGATGGTATCTCTCTTCTCTCTATCTCTCTGTACCACTCTATCTGTCACTGCCTTTCATCTTCAGTCTAGAAGAAAGAAAAGAAAAACAAACAAACAAAAAAAACAGCTGCTGGAAGTGGTGGAGTTATGCAGGCACTGAGCCCCAGAAATAACCTTGTTGACAAAAAATATTAACAATAATCCAAGCAGTCTTCAAACACTAGCATTAATCATGGTACCCTTTTTTAATTAATTAATTAATTTTGGCTAAGGTTAGAAAGAAATTAAGAAGGGGAAATAGAGATAGAGAGAAAGAGAGAGAACTATAGCACTGCTTCACCTCTTGTGAAATTCCCCTTTTGTAGGTGGGAACTGGAGCTTGAATCCAAGTTCTTGTACATTGTAACATGTGTGCTTTACCAGGTGAGCCACTGCCCGGCCCCATAATCATGGTTACTTATGCTAAGGTCCATTTCAATTACCATTTATCAGTTTATCATCTCACAGATTGCAACATTTCAAAGAGTACAGAGATTCAAAAAAATTAAAACACAAACAAGCAAAAGTGTTTAGTAAAATTGTTTTAGGGCCTGAAGTTACTGCTTATAAATCAGTGAGCTTCCCCAGGATATGAGGGTGAATCTGGGGTGCAAAGGAGAAACCCAGTCCCACCACTCACCTTAAGAAGGTGTTCTGTTCAGGTTCTTGCCAGGGCAGGATGTATCCCCCGCGAACGTGAAGGTTGATGTGTTCCAGAGGGGCATCCAAAGTGACCCACTCTCCTCTTTTGCCAGTGTCCACACCCTGTGGGGCAAAAGAAAGTTAGCAATGATAAGGGAGAAATGGCAGACATTTTATCCATGACTCTGAACTCGGCACCTGTTCCCGATCCATCTTGACATGCCCTTTACTGTCACATGATCCCAGCTGACAAGTGAAATATCTTGCATGGTTGCCCTAACAGCATGTTATGATCCTTGGACTTTCAGGGCATCTATATCCTATGCCACTGGTGATCATAGTATGAAAGATCTTGTTTTTGTCAGAGAATGTTACTACAGAAACTCAAGGCATCCTTTCATTCCTGTCCTGACTTTTTTTTTTTTTTGCCTCCAGGATTATGGCTGGGGCTTGGTGCCAGCACTACAAATCCACTGCTCCTGACAGCCTTTTTTTTTCCCTCTATTTTATTAGATAGGACAAAGAGAAATTGAGAGGGGAAATAGAGAGGGAAAGATAAAGGCAGACACCTGTAGACCTGCTTCACCACTCGTAAAACATCCTCTGCTCATGGGGAGAAGAGGCTTGATCCCTGATCCGGTCCTTGCACTGGTCCTTGTGCATAGTACTATGTACTTAACCAGATGTGCCACTGCCCAGCCCCCTCCTGTTGACTCCTCATCCACTCCGTATCATTATATGTCTAGAGTTTTTCTTTCACTTTCTCTCCATCTTTATGCACTGGCTCTGCTCCTACCACTTTGGGGCAGAAAAGATTAAACTGAGATGACTTATCTTTAACTCACTGTATCTTTCTTTATGTTTAATGTGTTTATCTTGCTTGACATGGAGAAGTATTTTCTCACTTCCAGATGATAATTCTGCATTTACCAGAAATTGTTCTTCCACTTTTTTCACGTTGCAGCAGAAACTCTCAACTTCAGCATTCTGGGCATGCAAGACTATATAATTCCCTAGACAATTCACTGTGGTGGATGTCTGCTTGTGATCTGGGGGTGCTAACATTCACCACATTGTTGCAACCCATAGTTGACAGTAATACCTCCTGCTAGTACTTCCTCCCAATTTAAGAACTGACATGGATGGGGGCCAGACCATGGTGCACCAGCTGAAGCATGAATATTACTATGCACAAGTACCCATGCAAGGATAAGGGTTCAAGCCCTAGCTTCCCACCTGCAGGGAGTCCACTTCATGAGTGGTAAAGCAAGCCTGCAGGTGTCTATCTTTCTTCTTCCCTCTCTAGCTCCCTGTCCTCTCTCAATTTCTCTCTGTCTTATTGAATAAAATGGAAAGTAAAAAATAAAGAAAAAATGGCCTCTAGGAACAGTAGATTCATAGTGTAGGCACTGGGCTCCAGTGATAACTCTGGAGGCAAAAAAAAATTTTTTTTTTGACTTGGATAGTACTGGAGGGAAACATATGAAGTGAAATAAACCAAAAGAAGAAGGACAAATAGATGAAGGACATTCTCACTCATTGTATGACCTTAAGAAACAAAACAAGAAAAAATACAGAGTAAGACTGTGGGATAATTTAGCAGATCCAAGGACTCAAAGCAGAAAGGTGGCAGGGAGGGTAAACGAGGCTGGGTTGGCAGTGGGGTAAAAGGGGTCTGGGATCCCAGTGTCCTGTGGTAGAGGAAAAGGACAATTTAGTGGAGCATGTGGTGTACTGACAGCAAGTGGGGAGATATGAAACTGTACTTCTGAGACAAGAATACTCTAGTAAATCAACACTCACTCAAGAAAGTCATTGATGAAACAACTTCTTCACTTGTGTTCTCTGATGATCATTTCACACGGATTTAACCTGTATAGAACTATGTGGAGGGAGTGGGCAGTAGCGCATCGGGTTAAGCGCAGGTGACACAAAGCATAAGGACCGGTGTAAGGATCCCAGTTCAAGCCCCCACCCCCAGCTCCCCACCTGCAGGGGAAACACTTCACAGGCAGTGAAGCAGGCCTGCAGGTGTCTTTCTCTCCTCTCTGTCTTCCCCTCCTCTCTCCATTTCTCTCTGTCCTATCCAACAACGACATCAATAACAACAATAACTACAACCATAAACAACAAGCAGCAAAGGTACAACTGCATCCTGTCTCTCAGGTCTCTCTCCTTTCCCTCTTCCCTTCTGAATTGCTCTCCCTCCCTTCTTGCCTGCTGAATCCTTCAATATTCCCAAAGCATCCTCAAACACTCATCGTAGTTTAGAGATGGGAGTCGGGTGTAGCGCGGGTTAAGCGCAGGTGGCGCAAAGTGCAACGAACAGCATAAGGATCCCAGTTTGAGCCCCTTGCTCCCCACCCTGCACCACAGAATAGTTCCATACATGACAGAAAGGAGAGGAGTGGTAGTTAAATAATGTCACACTATTCTAATAATAATTCTCTTAAATAATAATAATTCTCCTATAAGCTAACAGTTTGATCTTAGGATAATTCTTTTTTTTAATTTTGTATTATCTTTATTTATTTATTGCCTAGAGACAGGCAGAAATTAAGATGAAGGAGGAGTAAGAAAGAGAGAGAGATATACCTGTAATCTTTCTTCACCATTTGTGAAGCTTCCCACCTGCAGGTGGGGATGGTAGGCTTGAACCTGGGTCCTTGGGCATTATAAAGTATGTGCTTAACCAGGTGTACCACCACCCAGCCCTGTGGGACTATGTGAAAGGTTGGTAGAGCTTAGGGGAGCTCTCCCATCCTTGGATGGAGGTCTGGAAAGACACCCCACTTGTTAGCCTCTCTCCTTATTGAGATGAGCCAAGAGGGAAAAGTCTCCCAGACTCAGTTTCTCCTTGTTAGTCTCTCAAGCTCACAGAAAGCCTACAAGCCTCTCACACTTATTTCCCCCTGCTAGCAGGCCAAATGGCTGCCTGCTTGAGGGTTTACTCAAAGTTCACACATTCGCTATAACTTCATCTTTTGATCATATAGAAGAACACACTACCATATACCCCTGCCAGCACCAGGCAGTGAGACCCCCATATTCTATTTCCTTGTTTTCTTTGATATCTGTGATTTACATCAAGTTTTGTTTTTCTTCTTCTCTACCTTACCTTACTGGTTTAACCCCTATGCCTTTCTCAAATACCTTTGGATAATCAACTTGCCTGCATCATGGAAACTAATTGTCTTGACCTTTATATATCTCATCAATTCTTGTCATACCAACACCCTACTATGAGGGCAAGCTGACCTTTAAGAAACCTGTAATTTCTGATATATGTGAAAATGTTCTTTTCTTAACTCAGTATAAGAGCCTGTACCCTTTTCCAAATAAATGGATGTTCATACCAGAATATCTCTCGATGTCTCTTTCTAATTCATGCAGCCACTAGAGCTGGTGAGGGAGTGTCAGAGGCTTATCGCCCTGGTTGGAGGCACTCCACGTGAGCCCCAGCACAACCCCAGGGGTAGCCCATAGGGTAATTCTATATTTAAGTTTTCTAAGTAACCTCAATACTGTTTTCCACAATGGCTATACCAATTTATAGTCACCTTTTCATTTTCAGTTATCCTACTCAAAATTTGCTTTTTCTTTCCTCATTCTTTTTTTTTCCTTTCTTGAATAGAGACATAGAGCAATTGAGAGAGATGCTTGCAGCACTATTTCACTGTTCATAAAGCTTCCTCCTTTCAGGCAGGATCTGGGGGCTTGAATCAGGGTGCACACTGTGTGTGCTCAACAAAGTGCACTATAGCCTAATACTTATTGTTGCTTATCTTCTTGGTAATAATCATTGACAGAGGTGGAGAAGATAAGTGTTATTTAGTGAAATAAGTCAGATGAAGACCTTCAACATCACTCACATATGGTAAAGAAACACAACAAATGAGCCAACAAAATGAAACAGCAATATCACTCCTATATATATACCCAAAGATTATGAAAACACTAGCATAAAAGGATATAAGCACCTCTCTGTTCATCAACTCATTTTTTTCCACAGCCAAATTATGGAAGCAACCTAAATATCTATTAGGAAGTTAATGTATAAAGGAATTATGGGATATATATATATATATATATATATATATATATATATATATATATGGAGAGATAGATTGCTCTACAATCAAATAGGATGAGATTGTATTGTTTGAGACAAAAATGAATGGCATGGGGTGGGGCAGGTGGTGGTTTGTCCTATCCAATAAAATGGATAAAACAAAGGAAAAAATGGCTACCAGGAGCAGCAGATTCATAGTGCTGGAACCAAGCCCCAGCAACTGGAGCAAAAAAAAAAAAAAAAAAAAGGCACTGAAGATAATTATGCTCAATTCAAATCCATCCCAAACTCTACACTGAAGGAAGCTTTGATGCTTTAGCCCCCCCTCTCCTCATTAAAAAAACAATGACTTACTCAAGATAACTAACCCAAACTTGGGCAAACTGCCATTTTACAAAATTGCATCAAACACCAGAAAGTCTTACCGTATAGTAGTCATACCAGCGGGCTCTAGGGAAATAGGCAGACACATTTCTGGCACCCTAAAATTACAGAACAAGCAAGACATGAACAGTTGGTTACTTTTTCCAGAGCAGAGGAAAACATGTCATAATGATGGTGACCTTGGACATATGTTTCATCTCTCCACAGGTCAACAAAGTTGAGGGAGTTTTCCTTTCCTTTTCAAATGAGAGATTTTTCAATGGTTTGCAAACTTTGGGAATCTAAGATTTTTTTTGGGGGGAGGGAGTGAGGAGGCATGGTTATTTGCTTGTATGTGTGTTCTTTTAAAAAAAAATATATATATATATATATATATTTATTGGGTAAAAACAGAGAGAAATTGAGAGGGGAGGAGGAGATAGAGAGGGGAGAGAGAGAGATACCTGCAGCCCTGCTTTACTAGTGAAGCTTTGCCCCTGCAGGTGGGGACTACGAGCTTGAACCGGGTCCTTGTGAGCACTTAAGCAGGTGTGCCACCATCTGGACCCCATACATGCATTCTTTAGAGAGACAATCTGAGCTAGAAGAAAATTTTGCAGATTTTGCGATACTATACTTGAAAAAATTTTGATTGAGCTATAAGTTTGGGAGATGATGCAATTAGCCAGAATCTCAATCAGAAGCCTAACTATGAGTAAAGCAAGTATAGAAATAGTCCTCCAACCTTGACAAATTCGTGTTAAGTGAAATAAGTCAGAACAGAAGGATGAATATGGGATGATCTCACTCTCAGGCAGAAGATGAAAAACAAGATCAGAAGAGAAAACATAAGCAGAACCTGAACTGGAAGTGGCATATTGCACCAAAGTAAAAGACTCTGGGATTTGTGGCGGGGGGTGAGGGGGGTGGGGGTGGGTTGGAGAACACAGGTCCAAAAAGGATGATAAAGGACCTAGTGGGGGTTGTATTGTTATATGGAAAACTGGCAAATGTTATACATGTAGAAACTATTGCATTTACTGTCGAATGTAAAACATTAATTCCCCAATAAAGAAATAAAAAATAAAATAAAATAAAAAAGAAATAGTCCTCCAAGAGAAACTCTCATAGAAGGCAGGAAGGATCTAATCACCAACAGATCTTGCACATTGCTGCAAAATATTTTTGCAAAGCTCTGTTTTCATGGTGAAAGAGAAATAAGTGAATGATTTATAGCACCTGTCTTCACATTATCCTTATTTCAGTTCTTGAAAAATGATAATATTTCTTCATTTATCATGTTTTTCACTCTACTAGTTATTCATTGAATATAAATTTGCTATTCTGACTTTATAGATAAGGATGTAAAGGACCAAGAAATGCCAAAGCAAATATTTTCAGCTCAGGAGACACTAAGTCAACTAAGAAGCCCAAACTCACAACTTCCCCCTTCCCGTACCAGACAAGGTTTCTCTTCCTTGTCCTATTCACAAGTCATTCCCATAATGAGGACCTTCTCCTCATCAGAAGCCCTATTACTCACAGCCTCCAAAACGGGGCTGACCAGGAAGGCTGGACCCAGCAGGAACTGACTGTCAATGTCCCAGGTCACCCGGTCTGACACAAACCTGCAAAGAGAAGCCACAATACCACAATCAGGATCTGAACATGGCAAATTCCACGCAAATACTATTCAAGTTCAGACCCATACCAGACACCCAGCTGCGTTCTACTCACTGTCTACTCCTTTCCTTGGTCTCCCATACTCAAACACAGACTCATTTTTACATGTCCTGTTATGAATCCCTAGAAACAATTCTCACCTACAAATACCTACCTGGAGATGATTGTGCTGACTGAAATAAGTTAAACAATGAAATACAATTCCTAGATGGTTCTGTTCACATATAGAGTTATACAGGTAATAAATTTTTTAATTTAAAAAATAATAACCAACCTGATTATTCTTAGACTTTGTGATTAGAATTAGAGGGAACAGGGAGGGGGGCAGAAGCAGGTAGAGAGATCCATTTGGTATGATGGCACAGGAGCTTTGGCAGTGGGTGTGGTAGGCTGAACACACACACATAAATGAGGAACTGTATTTCTAAAATATGATTCTATTATAAGACAATGCTAAATCAAAAGAAATGCAAATCTCATCACATTTTTATTTATATTTTGTATTTATTTATTCCCTTTTGTTGCCCTTGTTATTTTATTGTTATAGTTATTATTGTTGTTGTTATTGAAGTCCTTGTTGTTGGATAGGACAGAGAGAAATGGAGAGAGGAGGGAAAGACAGAGACGGGGAGAGAAAGATAGACACCTGCAGACCTGCTTCACTGCTTGTGAAGCGACTCCCCTGCAGGTGGGGAGCCGGGGGCTCGAACCAGGATCTTTATGCCAGTCCTTGCGCTTTGCGCCATGTGCGTTTAACCCACTGCGCTACTGCCCCATTCCCTAATCTCAGCACATTTAAGTGTGCTTCAAGCCTGGAATGATTTATTCTGTGACCTAATTCTGTGATTCTTCTTTCTATAAAAGATGAGTAGATCTTCATATGCCCAAACTGAAAATAAATCATTCCATGCTATACTGCAGCATTTACAAAAGAAATAATTTAATATTCTCTTTTATCAAAGACCTAGGGCATCAAAGACCTGGGACTGTGATAAAAGGAGGAATAAAGTGTGTTCTGTACTCAGACAGTTTCTGGTTAGGCAATTATGTCTTTTGCTTACTATGACAGAACTGTTATCTTTGACTGCCTCCCTAAAGAATGAGATTGTCAAGGGGGATGGGTTGTAGCACTCCAGTTTAAGCGCACATAGTGCAAAGCACAAGGACCAGAGCAAGGATCCCAGTTTGGGCCCCAGCTCCCCACCTTCAGGAGGGTCACTTCACAAGCAGTGAGCCAGGTCTGCAAGTGCTTATTTTTCTCTCCCACATTCTATCTTCCCCTACTCTCTTAATTTCTCTCTGTCTTAACCAACAATAGGCACTTGTATCACCAACAATAATAAGAGTAACAACAACAACAGACAAAGATGGCTGCCAGGAGCAGCATATTCATAGTATAGGCACCAAGCCCCAGCAATAATAAGCCTGGAGGCAAAAAAAAAAATGAGATTGTCATCAGAATCCCTGTTAAACACTCACTCCTGGAGAAGAGGTCGCACAACAGTGATGCCCTCGGTGTGGGCCTGGTGCATCAGGGTGTAAAGATATGGTAACAAGGTGTATCTGGTCTCCAGGACACTTCTGGAAATGTTTTTGAAGGCATCATCCCAGGACACAGGGTCTTGTCTCTGAAAGAGAAATATAATAAGGTACAGAGATCACTTTAAGGGTTCTGGGGAGTTAAGGAAGTGATTAAAAGTTGATTCCGAATGAACATTTCACAGAACTAACAAGAGAACAAGAAAAAGTTCAAGTAAACTACCCAGCTGCATGCCTTAAAGACTTAGAAAAAGAAGAGCAAAGGAACCCTAAAGCAACCAGAAGGGCTGAAATCACTAAAATTAGGGCAGAAATAAACAACATAAAACAAGAGAACCGGGAGTTGGGCGGTGGCGCAGTGGGTTAAGCGCACATGGCGCAAAGCGCAGGGACCGGGCGTAAGGATCCCGGTTCGAGCCCCCGGCTCCCCACCTGCAGGGGAGTCGCTTCACAGGCGGTGAAGCAGGTCTGCAGGTGTCTGTCTTTCTCTCCCCCTCTCTGTCTTCCCCTCCTCTCTCCATTTCTCTCTGTCCTATCCAACAACAAAGCAACGTCAACAATGGCAATAATAACCGCAACGAGGCTGCAACAACTAGGGCAACAAAAAGGAGGAAAAATGGCCTCCAGGAGCAGTGGATTCATGGTGCAGGCACAGAGCCCAGCAATAACCCTGGAGGAAAAAACAAACAAACAAACAAAAAAACAAAAAAAACAAGAGAACCATACAAAAAAAAATGAAGCTAAATGTTGGTTCTTTGAAAAAAATAAACAAATTGACAAATTCTTAGCCAGACTCAATAAAAAAAAAAAAAGTGGGGTGTGGAAAGAAGACTCAAATAAACAGAATTGTAAATGATAGGGAGGTATCACAAGACACCACTGAAACCGCAGAAATCATGTGAAGCTTCTATGAACAACTATATATCACCAAGCTAGAGAATCTGGTGGAAATGGAAGAATTCCTAGAAACATACACCCTTCCAAAACTGAACCAGGATGAACTGCAAAACCTAAATAGACCAATCACAGGCAAAGAAATTGAAACAGTTATTAAGAATCTTCCCCAAAATAAAAGGACTAGTTGTCTTTACAAATGAATTCTGTAAAACCTTCAGGAAACACTTAATACCTATACTTTGAAAGTTTTTCCAAAAGATTGAAGAAACAGGAACACTCCACCTTCAATGTATCCAACATCACCTTGATACCAAAAGCAGATAGGAACACAACAGAAAGGGAAAACTACAGACCAATATCTTTGATGAACATAGATGCCAAAATATTGAACAAGATCCTGGCCAACTAGATTCAGCAGTATATAAAAAAGCTTGTTCATCACAATCAAGTGGGATTTATCCCAGGAATGCAAGGCTGGCTCCATATATGTAAGTCAATCAATTTAATTCACCACATCAATAAAAGCAAAACCAAAAACCACATGATTATCTCAATGGATGCAGAGAAAGCTTTTGACAGAATTCAACACCCATTCATGCTCAAAACACTACAAAAAGTTGGAATTGATATAAAATTCCTTAAGATAATGGAGTCCATATACAAAAAAACCTACAGCCAATATGATACTCAACAGATAGAAGCTGAAAGCATTCCCCCTCAGTTCAGGGACTAGACAGGGCTGTCCACTATCACCATTACTCTTCAGCATAGTAGTGGAAGTTCTCGTCATATAAATCAAGCAAGAGAAAGGAATCAAAGGAATACAGGTTGGAAGGGAAAAAGACAAACTATCACTATTTGCAGATGATATGATAAAAGAGACAGACACGTTCAAACCTGCTTCACTGCTAGTGAAGTGTTCCCTCTGCAGGTGGGAAGCAGGGGCTAGAACGTGAATCTTTACACTTGGTAATGTGTGGACTCAACTAGGTGCACCACCACAGCCCCCCTGAAGCAGAATCATTCTATGTGCCTATTGATTATATATATGTCTGTCTTCTTTGGAAAACTCTTTCCAGCTCCTTTATTATTTTTTTCTATTGAATTGTGTCTTACACATTTTTTGGATCACCAGATGTACACTCACTTTCAACATGTCACGTTCTCAAACTCCAGAAATAATTCTTTTTAAAAATTTTTTAAAGACTTTTTAAATATTTATTTTATTTATTCCCTTTTGTTGCCCTTGTTGTTTTATTGTTGTAGTTATTATTGTTGTTGTCGTTGTTGGATCGGACAGAGAGAAATGGAGAGAGGGAGGGGAAGACAGAGAGGAGGAGAGAAAGATAGACACCTGCAGACCTGCTTCACCGCCTGTGAAGCGAATTCCCTGCAGGTGGGGAGCCGGGGTTCAAACTGGGATCCTTATGCCAGTCCTTGTGCTTTGCGTTACCTGCGCTTAACCCGCTGCGCTACAGCCCGACTCCCTCCAGAAATAATTCTTTTTTTTTCAATATTTATTTTATTTATTTATTCCCTTTTGTTGCCCTTGTTGTTTTATTGTTGTTGTCATTGTTAGATAGGACAGAGAGAAATGGAGAGAGGAGGGGAAGACAGAGAGGAGGAGAGAAAGATAGACACCTGCAGACCTGCTTCACCACCTGTGAAGCGACTCCCCTGCAGGTGGGGAGCCGGGGTTCGAACCGGGATCATTATGCCGGTCCTTGTGCTTTGCACCACCTGCGCTTAACCCGCTGCGCTACAGCCCTACTCCCCAGAAATAATTCTTATCTATACACTCTTTCACATTAAATATATAGCTGGAGGTTATCATGCTAAGTGAGATAAGTAAAGAAGTGAAAGGCAGTGATGGGGACATAGCATAATGGTTCTGCAAAAGACTCTCATGCTTGAGATGCTGTGGCCCCAGGTTCAATCCCTAGCACCACCACAAGCCAGAACTGATAAGTGTTCTCTCTCTCTCTCTCTCTCTCGTGTGTGTGTGTGTGTGTGTATTCTCATTGAAATAAATAAACAAAAAGTAAAGTAAAAGACAATCACTAGATTGTTTCACTCATGTGGAATATAGATAACAAAAATAATCAAACTTTAAAAAATGTAGCAACAAACTGACTTTTAGACTTTGTGTGAACTATGGGTTATCAGAGGGAATGGGAAGCAGGAGAGTTTAGATAAAGATTGTGCATGTTGTGGTCTGGGAGGTGGTGCAGTGGATAAAGCACTGAACTCTCAAGCATGAGGTCCTGAGTTCAATCCCTGGCAGCTCATATGCTAGAGTGATGTCTGGTTCTCTCTCTCCTTCTATTTTTCTGATAAACAAGTAAATAAAGTATTTTAATAAATTCTGTGGGAGTTGGGCAGTAGCACAGCGAGTCAAGCTCACATGGCCAAGGGCCAGCTTAAGATCTTAGTTTGAGCTCCTGGCTCCCCACCTGCAGGGGAGTCACTTCACAAGAGGTGAAGCAGGTCAGCAGGTATCTCTCTTTCTCTCCCCCTTTCTGTCTCCCCCTCCTCTCTCCATTTCTCTCTGTCCTATCTAACAATAATGACATCAATAACAACATTAATAACTACAACAATAAAACAACAAGGGCAACAAAAGGAAATAAATAAATATTTAAAAAATCTTTAAACAAACAAAAAACAAGATTGCAATTTTTGTAGTTCAAAATGGGAAGCTGCATTTTCAGCTCAACGTGAATATCCTACCCTGGTCCCAATGGTGTTGTGGTTCCTGGAGAAGGGGTAAAAGGCCCCCAGCTGCATCCACCGAGCACACATTTCATATTCAGCATCATTAAAGAACCCACAAATATCTGCTCCCGTCTGAAATAAAATGAGATAAGTGAGTCCTTTGATAAGCTTGGAAGGACACTGGCCTCTGGCCAGTGATTAGGAGGGATCCTAAAGACACTTACATAAGACACACCAAAGAGGCTGAACTCCATCATGCCTGCAGTGAGAACAGAGCTGGGTCAGAATCTGCACTCATGACTCAAGGCCTTTTCCTCCCTCCTCACTTAATCCTTTGTCAAGGACCTAAACTTCCTTTCTGCCAGCAGAGAGGCCTCTGGGATCAACCCACTCACCAATGATCGATTTCTTCAGCTGGTCCCACCCAGATGTGTTATCTCCCAGCCAGTGTCCTCCCCAGCGTCCAGAAGAAGGGAACGTGGAACGGGTGATGACAATTCCTCGCTCTCCTGTCACTTCCTGAACAGCTCTGGTTAGAGGAGAAACAGAGAGGTGATTGAGAGCAGAGTAGGAAAGGACATGCCATATAGCTTCTCCTCCCAGACATCCTGAGCCAAAAAGCATGGTTACTAAAATGTTACCTGTTACCCATAAATTCTCACTGCCTGAATCCAGATGATAGAGATAATAAGAAAACAAGGTTTTGTTGTTGTTGTGATGCAAATAGACCTCACCATGGGATAAACTCACTGGATTATCCACAAGTAAGAAGCAAGCCCCAAATCTTACTACTGTTACATCAGTATCCAAGGAGGAAAGATAAATTCCTTTATAAGACTTTCCTTAAGATCCCTTTACTAATCATTAACTGAGGACACAAAATGAGACAGTGCTAATTCAGAAGAATATCAGCTGGATAACCTGAAAGAGTAATTATAAATAAATGACAATTCAAGAAAGGTCAATATCTTCTGTTAAAAAAAGAGTGGGGAGTGGTGGAGGCCTAGTCTTCTGGTCTACCTGGGTCTCATAAAGAATTATATCATCAGTTACATGGTGTAATAATTGTTGTATCTCCATGTGTGGCTTCTGCAAGAGAACTAGGTTTTATTTAAATCTACATTCCTATTATTACAGTATCTTCTCCATACTCAAAGGTGTTTGTTCAATAAATAAAAACTGTTGAGGTCAGGAGATAAGTTATTCATTAGATCACACACATTGTCAAGCACAGGGGCTCAGATCTAGACATGCAGGGAAGCTCCACAGATGGTGGAACAGTGCTGTGTTGTTTTTGCATCCTTCTCTAGGTATTTCTCCCTCTTTTTTTCTTTCTCTCTTTGTCTCTGAAATTAAAAAAAGAAGAAGAACTTAAAAACTCAGCCCAGGGAGCAAAGGAATTGCACATGTGTGAAACTCAAAGACTGTAGAATAAAATCAAATACATGAAAACTATCCCATACTTATGATTAAGATTTCATTAACACTTATGAGAACATATTGAAAGAAAGAAAAAGAAAGTAGCTGTACCAGTCACTGACTATTACTGGAGATGTCTGGGCCAGAGAAGGGCAGGGATAACTCACTCATATGTGGGTCTGGTCTGGGACCAACCATACAGGCTGTGCACATCATAGTGTCTCAACAGAGTGCCATCTGGCAGGATCTGCTGTCCTTCCATGCATATGGTCTTGCTACTTAAACCCCTGTCTCTGGATTCCAGATCTAGGGAGAAAGATTTAGACAACAGGAAAGTTAAGTTCTGTTCATATAAGGTCTCTAATCATACAACCGATCTCTGGATTAAAAAACTAACTCGGCCCCTGCCTGTAACCCTCTCCTTCCTTCCCAAGGAGGTGAGTGTGTGTATGCTGGACTCTGACCTTCAGTGGTATCCTCAAGCCCCCACCCCACCCAGCCCAACCCAATGATTTTGATCAATCTTCTTGGACTGTTCTCTAGGGGAAAACTGGAAGCCAATTATCACTTACTATGTGACAAACCACAGTCCAGGCTTTTAAAACACATCAAATATTCCATAGGAGTCTTATAATGTCATTGAAGAAAAAGATACCATCATCTTCTTCTTGTAATTAAAAAAAAAAAAAAGCTTAGAAAAAACAAGTCATTGTTGCAAGTGGTAAAACTGACAGAGATCATTTTCTGGAGCCAAGATATAAGCGGAAATAAGCAGGTGTCAAAGTCCATATATTTCATGATAAGGAAGCGTTCTACCCATTAGTGGTAAAATGTGTTAGTATCTAGGAGTTAGAAGAAGCATGATGACCTAAGACATGACCACTGTTAAACATTTCCCAAACAAATTTGAGAAATCCACCCAACATGACTGGCAATTTGCACACACCCAACTAGGTAAAGAGCTTCGGGTGTGTTTATTTTTGGCTTCCCAAACTAAAGTACTGAGTACTCTGACAGTGGCCTCTAAGATCTTGTGTGAGTCATTCGTTGTGGCTATGCTTCCACCTTTAGAGAAGGCCAGGGATCCTTACGAGGCATGTAGGGAGGGTGGTTCAGAATGGTGTTCTTGCAGCCAGGAGGGACTGCTCCATTCACAAAGCTTGCAGGTTCATTCATGTCCTAGAAATGTCAAACACAGAAATATCTTAATTTTACAAATTACTTATCAACCCAAACAAGAAAAGAATGAAGCAATCTTTCACTATCCTATCATACTGGCCCATGGGGATACTCACACACACAACCCAGCTGATAAACTGATTGGTAAGATCTGTTACACTGCACGGAATAACTAGTTGGAGAGTTTTTCTAATTCTTGTTCAGGGTGTGAAGCAAGGCTCAGAGCCAAAGAGTCCCTAGTAATTTCCTTGGAGTTCTGCATTAGGAAGTTCAGCCAAGGTCCAAGGTCTAATGACTATCATTGAGCTTCTACTAGTAGTTGAAGCAGTTCTAATCTGATAAGTCCAAGGTCTTTTTTGGATGATTATTAGCCCTATGATGAAAGGTCAGGGATATGGAAGTTTAAATGCACAAAGAGAGACAGCAATCTACAGGAACACAGACACAAGCACTTACAATCCACATGCCATCATAGCTCAAGCTCTTGGCTGGGTTCTGTGTATTGTTGTGTAGCTCTTTCAGCTCTCTCTTCCACCATGCGATAGTTGAACTACGGAAAAAGTCTGGGAAGGCTGCATAAGCTCGGTATAGCTGTGGAAATTAAACACATTGCATTTGTCCCAGATGAGTATATTAGAGAACCAAGAGGCATTTAGTGAGAGCTCCTAGCTAATACAAAGTCTTGTACTAGATGGTGTTATATCTTATGAACAAAGCCCACCTAACATTCTGAGCTACTTGAAATATAAAAAGGGATAGAACAGGGCAAAGAAGAGAAATATGCACAGTTTAAATGCCCTCTTAGCATTTGGAAAGTATCTTTAGGCTGATTCTGTTTGCATCAGCATGAACAGTCACAATCAACAGTCTGAACTAACTAACTCAAATGTTAGATGCCCAGATTCTGCCTCTAAGCATTCCTAAAAGACATTTTTTTCTTTTTGTAAATTTTTTATTACCTTTATTTATTTATTGGATAGAGACAGCAAGAAACCGAGAGGGAAGGGTGGGATAGAGAGACAGAGAGACACCTGCAGTCCTGTTTATCACTTGTGAAGCTTTCCCCCTCCAGGTGGGGTCTGGGGGCTCAAACCTGGGTCCTTGTGCATTGTAATGTGCGCTCAACCAGGTGCCCCACCATCTAGCGCCAGTATCACAGATTATTTTATCATTTTCTTACTAGCATCATTTTGTAAACCTTTATTATTACCATGTTTTACTTGAATATTAAAATTAATCACACAGTCATATTCCTTAACTGGCTTTCTATAAGATATTCTATAAGCATTCCTCAAAGACAAAGCACTAGAAAGCAGAAACTGCAGGTTGGAAAGGGAAAACATCGGATGCATTTTCTGTCAGATGAAAAGACGGTAAAAACAAACTGGAAAGGTAGTGCCCTCCTGTCTTCTTTCCATAAAGGAAATGGAAATGAGAAATAAGATAGTATTTTTGTCTGATCAAACTACCTAATGGTATGTGTCTGTGTTTCCTATGGCTTCAGAATCACTCGAAAACTACAGTTGTATGCCAAGCAAGCAAATAATAAAATGTTGTGTCTTTATTTTAACTTGAAAGTAGATCCGAGGTCTAACTCCTTAACTAGACTGTGTGTTTTGTTGAGAGCAATGGCCTTGCTTTATATACTAGCAGAGCATGATATTTCCCCACATTATTGAAGGCAGGACTTGCATAAAGTGCGTATTCAGTGTAAAACTGTGACTTCATATCACTTAGTGGCAGCAAATATCCATACATTTCTACATAGCCCATGCAGTTTGTTAGGGAAATTCACAGTTCTTTGTATGTCCATAGTAAATGGACTTCTCTGTGTGTATCACTCTGTCTAGTAGTTAAATAACTAAATAATGCCAGTGAGGCTGAAAAGGGAGACACACTGAGTTGGACTGGGAAGCTTCTAGGTCTCATACATAAGAGTCAAAATATAGGTAGAAACCCACATATCTAGATAAAAGGCAAGTAAGGGACAGAAAGAAGGAAACAGGAATAAATCAGAATGTCAGCATCTGGTCTCCAGAGAAGTGAGAGAACAGTGAGCCACATGCTTGAGAATCTCAAAAGGGAGACCTACAAAACATAACCTTTTATTTTAAAATAGAAATAAACATGGCACAAGAAGGAGACATCTTTATACCAGAGACAGAGTTTTAGCTCAAACAGAGATATACCTAGAAAGAGATGGGCATTAGGATAAGCATTCAGGACCATTCAAGGAAGTCTGGCCCATATCTAAGCTACAGCTGGATCCTACAGGGGATACATGAGAAGAGAAGCCAACCCCCTGCAAAGGGCTTTGATGATCCTTGCCTATGAATTAATGACTACTGTATCTTTCTCCAAGGTGTTGACCTTGCCTCACACCTTTCTGCAGCTTCTCATACCTTGCTTCTTCCTTACTCTCCTGCTCATCAACTCATATACCCATCTGGGTGTGTGACTCCAGGATCACTTATCATGATCCACAGTGTGCTATCAGATGCAATCCTTTTGATGTATTGCACCAAAGTAAAAGACTCTGGGGTGGGTGGTGGGGAGAATTCAGGTCCTGGAGCAGGATGGCAGAGGACCTAGTGGGGGTTGTATTGTTGTGTGGAAAACTGAGAAATGTTATGCATGTACAAACTGAATGAAGATAAAAAGTGATACGGGTTGGGAAGTGATGCACCTGGTAGAGCACACATGTTACCATGTGCAAGTACTGGGGTTTGAGCCCCCGTTCCCCACCTGCAGCAGGGAAGGTTTCATGAGTGGTGAAGTAGGACTGCATGTATCTCTTTTTCTGTCTCTCTCTTTCTCTACTATGCCTTCCTAACAATTTCTCTGTCTCTATCAAAGAAAAGAAAGAGAAAAAAAAAGAAAGAGAGAAAGAAATGAAAAGAAGGAAAAATAAAGGAAGGAAAGGAGGAAGGAAGGGAAGGAAGAAGGAAGGAAGGAAGGAAGGAAGGAAGGAGGAAGGAAGGAAGGAAGGAAGGAAGGAAGGAAGGAAGGAAGGAAGAAGGAAGGAAGGAAGGAAGAAGGAAGGAAGGTAGTAAGAAAGAAAGAAAGAAAAAAAGAAAGAAAGAGAGAAAGAGACAGAGAAGCCACCAGGAATGGTGGAGTCATCGTGTAAGCACCAAGCCCCAACAATAATTCTGGTGGTAATAAAAATTAATAATAAAAAGGCAAATAAAAGTGATGGTTACAACACAAAAACAAATAGGTCAATGGAATAAAGTAGAAGCCATATAAGGAGTTGAGTAATCTTTGGTATAAGGAAAGGATATCTCTATACAAAAGAATTAAATTGGACTCTTGTCTTATCCCAGTTATGAAAACTAATTCAAAACTTGACTTAGGAAGGAAGTGTAGGCAGGATGGTTGAAAAAAATGTGGAGAAACATGTAACTGTAGCTATAGATAGACAATTATATAGTCAGCCCATATCAGTGACCTTGGGAGAACGATTGCAGTTTCCAATAGTGAAGACAGAGACACAGAACTCTGGTGGTGGAAACCATGTGGAATTATAGCCTTATAATCTTATAATTTTACAAATCAATATTAAGTTACAAGTGAAAATATTTTTTAAAAATTTCAAAGGCGTCTAGAAAGGAAGTATAAAGAGAATGGTCCTTGGCATTGCTCTTGGCCATGTCTCCTTGGACTTGATATCAATAAAACAAGCAAGAAAAGCAAAGATAAATAGATAAATAAGTGGAGCTACATAACTAAAAATGTCTCTCAGAGCAGAATAATCAAGACAAGGGAAACACACCCTGAAGAGGAGGGAAAATGCTTGCAAGCCAAGTATTTGATAAGAGATTAATAACCCCAACATACATACATCTACAATTCAACAATGAGAAAACAATTAAGTTGACTTTAAAATGAACAAGAGCCAGAACAGACATTCTAGAGAAGCCATTCAAATACTCTACAAATACTGTAAAAGATCTTTAACATCACAAATGATCAGGGGATACAAATAAATTCTCAGAGAACAGACGCTTATACCCATTAGTGATTGTCTTATCAAAACAACAAGAGATAAAAAGTGTGAAGATGATTTGGAGAAAAGAGAATGCATTGTTGGTATAGCCACTGGTATACATTGGTATACTCATTTTAGAAAATAGTATGAGGTATCTTCTAGTTATTAAAATAGAAATACCCTAAGATCCAATAATCCCATTGTGTGGTACATATAAGAATGAAACAAAATCAATATCTTGAAAATATGTTTGCATGCCCATGTTCAGGAGGGAAATATTCACAATCCCCAAGAAGTAGAAACAACATATGTCAGTGGATGGATCAGTGGATGAATCATTAAAGATGTGAGGTGGGCACACACAATGGAAGATTACTTGGCCATGAGGATAAAGAAATTTCTGCCATCTGTGACCACATACAGAAACATTCTGCTAAAGGAAATAAACCAGAAAGATGAAATATAAAACATTACATGTGGAATCAAAAATACTTATCATATTCTTTTTTTAAAAAAATTTTTATTTATTTATTTTTTTACATTTATTTGTTCCCTTTCGTTGCCCTTGTTTCTTTTTATTGTTATAGTTACTATTGTTGTAGTTGATGTTGGATAAGACAGAGAGAAATGGAGAGAGGAGGGGAAGACATAGAGGGGGAGAGAAAGACACCTACAGACCTGCTTCACCACCTGTGAAACGACTCCCTTGCAGGTGGAGAGCCTGGGGCTCGAACTGGGATCCTTATGCCAGTCCTTGTGCTTTGTGCTGCATGCGTTTAACCCGCTGCACTACTGCCCGACTCCCTTATAATATTCTGATTTATGTATGATACTTTAGTTGTATTGGGGGGGATAACAAAAAGAAAATACGACTAAAAGTCAAGTTGTGTATGACCCTGAACTTATCTGGCCTGGGAGATTTCTATGTGCCTGTGTGTTACATGAACCAACAAACTCCACACAAACTTTTGAGAGATACCACAAGGAAAGCAAGAAGCTTGGTCATCTCCATTGAGTCTTTACCTGAGATCTATTTACTCATAAGGACCTGTCCCCAGGAGACAGTAAGGTTTAACATAAGGTTGGAAATTGGAAGACAAGAGCAGGATGTAGAAACCAAAGGAGAAACAGAGGTATTCATAAGAGTGAAGACAGAGAAGCCTATCTAAGGAGAAAAAGAAATTCAGAGAGAAAGACTCAGTCACTGAAGACAAGGGTAGGAGATTTGTTGAAACTGGGTACTGAATCTCAAAAATAATAATATACCTGGATACTGCTATAAAAAAAACAGTAAGTTGTTTCTTTACACTAAGTAATGTGAATGAATCTATTCACCAGTACAAAACATAGAAATATTGTGCAGACTCCAACTTAAAGGTGGTTTAAAGTATAGAAGGGCATACCACAGCATGAAAATATAAAAGGTCTTTATGCAGCCATGGCATCATCTCCCAGACAATAATTTGGATCCAACTGCATTTCAGATTTCAGGCTCAGGGAAAAAAAAAAAAAAACTAGTATAGCCATAGGCCCTTTGGAATATAACTAAAATATACCTACTAGCTCTCTACAAAACAGAGACATCCCCCCAACTCTTCATCTGCACTGTTCCAGCCTTTAGGTTCATGATTAGTCAACAATTTGTTTGGCTTTGTGTGTTAACTTTCTTTTCAGCCACCAGGTTCCAGATGCTAGCATGATGCCAACCAGACTTCCCTGGACAGACAACCGCATCAATGTGTCCTGGAGCTCTCATTCCCCAGAGCCCCACCCCACTAAGGAAAGAGAGAGGCAGGCTGGGAGTATGGATCATGAACATGTCAACGCCCATGTTCATCAAGGAAGTAATTACAGAAGCCAGACCTTCCACCTTCTGCATCCTACAATGACCTTGGGTCCATACTCCCAGAGGGATAAAGAATAGGAAAGCTATCAGGGGAGGGGAAGGGAGGGGATATGGAGTTCTGGTGGTGGGAATTGTGTGGAGTTGTACCCTTCTTATCCTATGGTTTTGTCTGTGTTTCCTTTTTATAAATAAAAAAATACAAAATGTACATTCAGGGTAATCACAATTAAAAAACACAAAAGCAGAAACAATTATACTGATTTGGAGAAAAGATAGTCTTTCTTGAAGGTATTATCCAGTAGAATTATCATGAGTCTTTATAATCTGACAGACTTGGATTTGAAATCACCATTCTGTCTCTGTTTCATAAAACTATGAGCAAATAATTAAAGCTCTCTGAGTCTTTGCTATGCTAAGGATAATAATACCTAACACTCAATTGGGAAAAAACTCCATGTGAAATGATTGCTACACACACAACACAACAAGGCTCCCTAAGTACATTTTCTAACTTCCCCCAAAAGCAAGACACCCAGAATCCAAGACACCCAGATCCCGGCAGCTAACATATGCTGCCAACACTAACTCCCCCAAACTTGCCCAAAGGGACCATTACCTCCACTTGAGTTTCCCAGTCTAGAGAACTGTTTATAACAACATCAGGTAAGTCAGGCCAGACCTGCAGATAGAAAAATTGTCAAAAGCAATGCACTAGATAATTTCTCTTATACAATAGTCCCTTGCATCTAGCATTCATGATCTAGGAGGTTATGATACTAAGCTCAAGGACCAGCACAAGGATCCGAGTTCCAGCCCTTGGCTCCCACCTGCAGACTGAACATTTCTCAAGTGACAAAGCAGGTCTGCAGATGTCGACCTTTCTCTCTTCCTCTCTATCTCCCCCTCCTCTCTTAATTTCTCTCTGTCCTATCCAATAAAATGGAAAAAATGGCCACCAGGAGCAGTGGATTCATATTGCTGGCACTGAGTCCCAGCAATAAACCTGGAAGCAAAAAAAAAAAAAACCCAAAAAACAAAAAACAAAAAAAAACAGGGTTCAAGCCCCTAATCCCCACCACCTACAGGAGAAAAATTTTCACTAGTAATAAATCAGTGCTGCAAATGCCTCCTTTTTTCTGTTCTTCTCTCTCTCTCTTTCCCCTCTCAATTTCTATATATTCTATCAAATAGACAAACAAATAAATACATACTTCTTTGATTGTGTTGATAGATGGTGGCTGAGAAAATGAGCCCTTCTGACCTCAGAGCCCATGTGAAAATATTTAATTATCAAAGCGCACAGACACATAAGCGATTAATTCCAGACCTCCCCCCACCCAGGGGAGTAGCAGGTCACCACTCTTCGAGTCATACCTTCCCCCAGATAATGTTGCCGCCATCGGGGTCTTTGATGAAGACATCATCCTGCACACCACGAGTGAAGGCAGGGTAGGGCTTTGTCTCATTGCCTGAAATGGCAGGGTCCTGGAATTGAAGCGCACGTCAGGTGAGGACACGGAAGCCAGAGAATTATCCAGATTGAAAGACACCAGCTCTAATCCAAAGGGAAGCCTCAGCTAGGCTTCCACCTGAACCGTCAAATGTCTGTGGGTCCTAGAAAAGGCATTTGCTTTTCTTTATGTTGAGGAGGTTTGCAACACTGTTGGTTTTGGAATATAATTGTGCTTGCCTTTAAATGTGTTACCATTACACACCCACCACCAAAGTACCAATGTTCCCCTAGAATCATTTATTATTGTGACTTTTTAAATCTCCCAGTGGTCCTTTTCCCCCCTTTTTAGGAAGGAGAGGAATGAATAGATGCAGAGGGAAATAGAGAGGAAGGGGAAGATAAAGAGAGACACCTGCAGCATTCTTTCACCACTCATGTAGGGGATTGAACGTGGATCCTTGCACATGGTAATATGTGCACTCTACCAGGTGTGCCACTGCTCAGCCCCTGCTTATTGAATCTTAACTTCCCTAACATGAATGATCCCTGTTGGATAAGGGAAGTAGCTAATCATTACAGCATAAAACTTGCACACTTGATGCCCCAAGTTCAGCTCCTTAAATGTATACACCAGAGCTAAACAGTGCTCTGTGTAATATAAGCAAATATTTTTATTTTAATTGATTAGTTTAATCTTTTGCAAAGTCTAAGTCTCAGCTATATGCAATTTAACACTCCTAAGCCATTTATTTTTGTTGTTGTTGTTGTATGGGAAAGAGAGAAAGAGGAAGAGGGAGAAAGAGAGAATGAGAGAGAAGAGCAGAAGAGGGAGAGGGAAAGAAAAAGGAGACACCACAGCCTCAGCTTTCCACAAGGCTGTGCCAAATCTCATGCAGTGCTAATCTCAAGTTTGAGCCAAGTACTGGGTGTATTGCACTAAAGAAAATGACTCTGGGGTGGAGTGGGAAATAGGGTAGGAGGTGTGGGGGGTGGGGAGCGTTCAACTCCTGGAACACGGCTGAGGAAGAGGACCTAGATGAGGGGTTACAGTATTATGCAGAAAACTGAGAAATATTACACATGTTCCTACTACTGTATTTCACTGTTGACTGTAAACCATTAGTCCCCCCAATAAAGAAAAAAGAAAGACTGAGCAAGCACATTGTAATTCATATAACCTACCTTTATTCATATAACTATATGAATTCATATATATTCATATAACTATCCCTGTTGTCCTAAATAATTTTAAATAATACACTTTTTAAAGAAAATTCTCTGTCGGGAGTCAGGCAGTAGTGCAGTGGGTTAAGCACAGGTGGCGCAAAGCACAAGGACTGGTGTAAGGGTCCCGGTTCGAGCTCCCCACTCCCCATCTGCTGGGGAGTCACTTCACAGGCGGTGAAGCAGGTCTGAAGGTGTCTCTCTTTCTCTCCCCCTCTCTGTCTTCCCCTTCTCTCTCCATCTCTCTGTCCTATCCAACAGCGACATCAATAATAACTAAAACAACAAAACAACAAGGACAACAAAAGGAAATAAACAAATTTTAAAATTTTCTGTTATTCAAAAGCCCATTATCTCTTCCAAACAGGCCCACCCAATACAAGGGAACTGACCAGAATGAGAATGACTCGCATCCCTTGTTCCTTCAGCTCATTAATCAGGCCTGGAAATCCGGCAAAATTGGGGCTGAGGGTGAAGTCCAGCTGCCTTTCCATGTAGTCAATGTCTGAGTACTGCACATCCTAGGTGAACAAACCAAGGCGCAGAGTGAAGAAGGCTGGGGAAAAAAAATCTAGGTTTCATGTGAGACTGACACTCCACAAAACAACAAGTTTCTGATATCATTTTCCTGATTCAAATCCAACATTTGCTTTTTTTTTTTTGGAAAAAGGTTCAAGGAAATTCACCCTGTTCTCAATTGTTCCCACCATAAAATAAAATGTGGAAAACTGGAAAATGTTATGCATGCACAAACTATTGTATTTACTGTAGAGTGTAAAAAATAATCCCCCAATAAAACATAAAAGAGAATATATATTTTATATGTTTATATATATATATATATATATATATTCAAAATATAAGGTGATAATGTCTATTTGGCACAGGTGTTGTGAGGATAAGTGAAAACAGATGGGAAAGTGTAATGTAACTAACTGGCCAAGAGGAGTGTGATCCCTTAGAGAACTGATCCCTTAAAGCAAGTTCATTTTATTCTGTCACAAGGCAGTGGTTCTCTAGAGGCTGTTTCTGTTACTAACAGTTCATGTCCAGAGAGATCAACATAATCTAACAGTCCTAGTACAGTGCAGATAGTATATCTATTAATAAAATGAAAGAGAATGAAAACAGATACACAAGACCTCTCATTGCTGGACCAGCAAAACATCCACTTGCATAGCAGACCTGTCTTGCCGCATGTACACATCCCAGATTCCAGCCCTGCTCCCGCCACATCAGAGGAAGCTTCAGTTCTATGATGCCTGCCCCCCACTCTCCCTTTGTCTCTCTGCATCTCTAACTGGCTCCTTTCTCTGTAAAAGTCATACTGGAGTGGTGAAGCCCAGGTTAACAACAACAAATTGTTTGGGAATAGTCAATCCTGGCTGTTGTCGTCAAACACCATTTTCTTAGTGAGAATGAACTGTGTAAACTATACTTTCCATGGGTAGGAACAATTGCTAACAGTAGGAAAACAAGTAGGTTAAAACGGAGCCTGTAAGTGGTTTGAGGGATTAATTCTCTACTGGACCCCACTTGCCCAGCAGGTCAAGAGCACTTAACTTCTATATGCATCTCCTATGGAAATCATTCCTAGTATCACCCATATTCACCTAGAAACTAGCTCAGAGATGAGAGAAGACTTGCCGTAGTGCCAGAAAAGTGTTAGAACTACATACAAATCTCTAACTGGTTTGGGATTAATTTTGTTAACATTAAACAGTACTATTGTTGGGGGAGGCAAGTACTCTTAAGGTACAAAGGATTTTTTTTTAAATGTACTGGCACCAAATGAAAGAAATCACCCTATATAGCAACTCAAAATATAGGGTGATTGTATGTATATACATTCATGATATATAGAAAGTGTGGAGCTGATAATAAAGGAAGTGATAATGTAAGAAGTGTATAGCTGATGCAACAGTGGAGTTGACCAGATGTCTTCCTCCTTTGGCAAATAACTGTGACACTTTCAGATGGGAATGGTGACCTCAGTTGTATGGGTTTCGGTGAGATCCAGTCTAAGAGTGTGTGAGAAGTCACTTTGTACTTTCACAGAACACCACACAAAATTCAACAAACTAATGCAGACAAAAAGACTACTAGGCTTGTGGGTGAGGCCCTAGAGACAGTCCAGCACAAACTGAGGACATACATAGGGGATACGGGCATCCACCATGTCTTCATACAGTTGTTTAATCTCAGCGCTGTTTTTGTATCCATAGCGGCACAACTGGAACCCCAAGGACCAGTAAGGAACCATCACTGGCCGACCAATCACCTAGAAAACAGACAGAAAATATTAGTTCTGGATGTACTCTCTCTCCTCTTTCTTTCTAGGCCTATTATCAACTCTTGATACCATCTTCTCAGATAATATTCTTAGTCTACCTGTATGTTAGTTATACTATCAGGCTCTGGCAAAGATTACTAAAGTCATGGGCCCCTGGGAACATAACTAAAATAGATTTCTAGCTTCTTCATACCCTAAAACTCATAATTTCATATGCTCTGTTCCTGCCTTTGGGTTCCTGTCTATTAAATAATTTATTTTGCTTTATATCTTACCATGTTTTCAGCAACCAAATTGCAGATCCTACTACCATTCCATCCTGACTCCCCTTAGCAGACAACGTCACCAATGTGTCCCTGAACCATACCTCTCCAAAGCCCTACCCCACTAGGGAAAGATAGAAACAGGCTGTGGGTATGGGCTGACCTGACAATATGCATGTTCAATGGAGAATCAATTACAGAAGTCAGACCTCCCATCTTCTACACCCCATAAGGAATTTTGATGTATATTCCCAGAGAGGGATAAAGAATAGGGACGCTTCCAATAGAGGGGATGGGACACAGAACTCTGCTGATGGAAACTGTATGGAATTGTACTCCTGATATCTTACAGTCTTGTTAATCATTATTAAATACTAATAAAATTTGAAAAAAAAAGAAAATATCAGTCCTTAAGAAGGCAAATCTGGATTGCAATATCAAAAGAATAAGGATATATGTCTAGTGTTCCCAGTTAGACAATCAGCAACTTCAAATCCAGAAAAGAACTGAGAGAATGGGGAAGCCACAAGGAGAAATGAAGAATGTTCCCTGCTAGTCTTGGTCTCCCCCTTTAAAATATTTTGTAAATCATATTTCACTCTGATTCCTAGAGACATTCTGTCTCGTTAATTAAAAAAAAAAACTAAGAACCTAGAGTCAAAATGACAAGGCTTCAAGACAGGCGCCTATCCTGATAATTCTATGCTTCTGAACAAAAGTTAAATGACTTCAGTTTTTTCACCTGTAAGCTGAGATGATTTGTTGGAGTCTTGACTCCATAATGTATTATGAGAACTGAATTGATTGAAACATGTAAAGTGCTATTGTTTACAGTAAGTAATATATCAGCAACATACAGGAAGTATTATATATTTATGTTTTCTCTGCTCTTGCTAAAATGACTGCTATGAGCACTATGATCAAGGCAATGCTAGTACCAACATCACATCACCACCACCATCATTGTTTCCACCACCATCACACCCATCATCAACACCAACAGCATGACTACCATTATTCAGGATTATCTTCACAGTCATGCATCATCACAACCTCTACCAACACCACCATCATCGATATAATCTTGACGAAGATCACCACCACAGTTTCCACAGATACCACCACCAGGGGCACCAATTTTACTTCTACTATTCTTCAGTGCTTTTAGCAAGTATATATGAAGTGATTACTAGGATCATTTGTTGTTCCTGCTATAAATCAACTTGTTCCCAGGAATTTCAATTATCATCTGAGAACTATACTAATGAGCATGGGCTTGGACACTCATAGTGTTCAGTAGAAACAGTAAATTTTCCTCTTACCTCAGTGTATTGCTTAGTGACAAGCTCTGGAGTTGGCCCCAAGACCACATAAAAGTCCAGAATTCCTCCTATGGTGCGATATGTCAAAGCAGGTGTGGGCTGGAATGTCACATCTGTAAATAAAGAAAGGTACCAATCAAACCAGAAAATTCAAAGGTGAGGAATTACCCTTGAAATTCATACTCTCCCTCACCCAATTCCTATGTTTCCTTTTATAAAGTAGAGTATTTGTACTCTACACACATAGAATTAAAGAAGTTGAGTGAAAGTCAACAGTAACTCACCCTAAGTTTCCCTTGTGGTATGCTTTATCTAACATTTCATCAATAAATTTAAAAATTATATTATTATGACCTTTATTTTAGAATGACAATTCTTCAAAGATACTGCAACATTGAGCTGCAATTTTACCCAATGATAGCATTTTGTATAAACATTGCATAGTGAAAGCCAATGTCAATATCCTATTAACTCAGTTATATAACAAGTTTTTACATTCACAATCTTTCCCCTAAATCTTTATTTCCCACTCCTTTTTTCCAGCTTAGCATGATTTGCCCTTCAGACTGAGGGTTCTGACTCCCAGCTTTAGCACAACTCACATTATATAGATGACAGTATATTAGGGGCTTGTTTTATTTTGTTATGGCCTTTTCCATGATTTTTTTCAAATAAGATGTAGATGGGGGCCAGATAATGGCACTCAATTGAGTGCATATGTTACCATGCTTAATAACCCAAGTTCAAGTCCCTAATCCCCACCCGCAAGGAGAAAGCTTCATGAATGGTGAAGCAGTGCTGCAGGTATCTCTCTTCCTCTCTTTCTTCTTCTATCTCAATTTATCTCTCCCTTTATCCAACAAATAACTAAATAAATATTTAATTGAATTAACTCTCATTATTGCATGTAAATAGAAAGACTCTATAGGAAAAAAAAAAAAAGACTGTCCATAAAAAATCATTTGGAATTCAAGGGAAAGCTAGATCAAAGATAATCTGAAGTTTCTCAAAGAAGAATCAGTTCACAGAAATAAAAGGAAATGCTGGCATTCTCTTACCCATGGCATTGCTGTTTAGCAGGAGAACTCCATGGGCACTGCCATCTTCCTCTAGTGCCATGTAGTAAGGGTGAACTCCATAGGAATTCTTTTTGAACTGGAAAAAGCATGAGAGAGAGATAGTAGGTTAGGATCTACTTGCTGTGCCCATGTCCAGCAGAGAAGTATTTGCAGGAGCCAAAACTCCAGCCTTCTGCACTCCAAGAAAATGTTGGTCCATACTCCCAGATAGGAAGCAATATGAGGGAAAGAGGGCTCTGAACTCTGATCCCACTAAGACCCCAATAACCAGAGAAAGAAGATGATGAAAAAAAAAAAAGACATTAAGAAGTAGCAGTAGGTGGAGGTGTGCCTTAAAATGAAATGGAAGGCAGGACCATAGAAATAATGGGCATACAACTGATTTTCCCCCTCTCATATTAATTAACTACTGATTTATATGTCTACATTTTGCTAGGAGTGTACATAAACACCATTCCCACCACCAAAAGACTGTGACCCATCCCTCCCACCCACTGCCACCCCCCACTGGCCCAGGAAGCTGCATGTCTACCCCTCACCACTGGGTTTTTACTTTGGTGCCCTACTTAGAATTTGGTCAGGTCCTGCTTTTAGTTTCCCTTTCAGATCTTCTTAGTCAACTTCTATTGATGAGTGGGATCATCCCATACTCATCTTTATCTTTCTGACTTAGCTCACTTAACATAATTCCTTCTAGCTCTGTCCAAGATGGGTCAGAGAAGGTGGGTTCATTGTTCTTGATAGCTGCATTATATTCCATTGTGTATATATACCACAGCTTTCTCAGCCACTCATCTGGTGTTGGGCACCTGGGTTGCTTCCAGGTTTTAGCCATTATGAATTGTGCTGCTATGAAAATAGGAGTACACACCTCTTTTTGGTTGGGTGTTATGGAGTCCTTGGGGTATAACCCCAGGAGAGGAATTACTGGATCATATGGAAGGTCCATGTCTAGCCTTCTGAGAGTTTTCCAGACTGCTCTCCACAGAGGCTGGACCAATTTACATTCCCACCAGCAATGTAAAAGGGTTCCTCTGTCCCCACATCCTCTCCAGCATTTATTGCTGCTGTCCTTTTTGATGTATGCCATTCTTACAGGAGTGAGGTGGTATCTTAGTGTTGTCTTAATTTGCATTTCTCTGACAATCAGTGACCTAGAGCAGTTTTTCATATATTTGTTAGCCTTTTGGATCTCCTCTGAGGTGAATGTCTTGTTCATATCCTCTGCCCATTTTTGGATGGGGTCATTTGCTTTTTTGGTGCTAAGTTTGCTGAGCTCTTTATATATTTTGGTGATTAGTTTCTTGTCTGATGTCTGTCATGTGACTGAATCTTTTTAATATATAGGCTGTGTATTTGATATGCGGACTCTCTCAAAAGCCTAGACCAAGTGGATTAGAAGCACCCAATAGCACAGCAATATACAAGATACTGGATACTGTACAGCAAACCATAACAAAAGGACTTTTCAAAGTTAACCCAATTACCAAATAATGTGATGATAACATTAACTATCGATTGTCTTTTTGAACCTTAAGACAGCAGGAACCTCACATCTCCACTATAGAGCCCCTACTTCCCCCAGTCCTGGATCCCTTGGATAGGGCCCACTTTCCCGTATGCCTCTCCCAATCCATACCAAATAATATTGCATCCGCCGATCACAACCTAACCAATGCAATGATTGCCACCTCAACATGCTTCACCTCAGACTGTGTCCAGAGACTTCACATGTGGAATGACAACCCTTCAGCTTCATTACTCGGGTGAGACCTTTCCTTTTATAGTACACTCTAATTTCATCTCAGGTAGTTCACTTTCTAACAAAGTCCCATAACCTAGATATACACCAGTTTCTGTGAGAGAGAGCTTATGTTCACACGTATCCATAAACTACTGCAAAATATATACCTGAAAGCAGAATTACACTAGAGTTTGCAGTGAGTACCTCCCTAACACTTCCTCTCCACTATTCCAAGCTTGGGATCCATGATTGCTCAACAAATTGTTTGGCTTCGTATGCTAACTCTCTTTTCAATCACCAGGTTCCAGATGCCACCAGGATGCTGGCCAGGCTTCCCTGGATTGAAGACCCCACCAATGTGTCCTGGAGCTCAGCTTCCCCAGAGACATACCTTACTAGGGAAAGAAAGAGGCAGACTGGGAGTATGGACTGACCAGTCAACGCCCATGTTCAGCGGGGAAGCAATTACAGAAGCCAGACCTTCTACCTTCTGCAACCCTCAATGACCCTGGGTCCATGCTCCCAGAGGGCTAGAAAATGGGAAAGCTATCATGGGAGGGGGTGGGTTATGGAGATTGGGTGGTGGGAATTGTGTGGAGTTGTACCCCTCCTACCTTATGTTTTTGTTCATTAATCCTTTCTTAAATAAAAAATTTTAAAAAAAGAAATAATGGGCAAACATATAAATAAAGACAGTTATAAAAATAATAGCCAGCCCATATCTATGATCTGGGGAGAACTACTGCAGTTTCCAATGGGAGGGGGAATGGAAACACAGAACTCTGGTGGTGGGAAAGGTGTGGCATTATACCCCTATTGTCTCCTAATTTTGTAAATCAATATTAAATCATTAATAAAAATAATAAATAAACTATTGCTACTTAGAAAAGAACAACAAAAAAGGAAATAAAATTGATAGCTAAGGTTGAAAATAAACACACCACAAACAAAGGGGCTTGAAAAGGCACAAGAGATAGCTCAACTGTTAAGGCACATGCCTTCCACATGTGAAATTTCGTGTCTGTGTTCTACCCCTGACACCATACATTACACCATGGAGAGCACTGAAGGAAGCCCATGGATGGTAGAGAGGTGCTTTGGTGTCTCTACTGCTTTTCCTCCCTCCTTCTCTGTGCTCACTCTAAAGATAGAGAAAAAAATTGGATTAGAGAGGCAATCATGGCTGTGATGTGTGCTGAAGCCCTGGGTTCATTCCTCTGTGCTATGTAGAAAAAAAAAAGTAATAGTGCCTAAGAACTGGCCTACTTGTTCCAATGCAGAATGTGAGCACTCAAAGCAAGACTAGGGGATATGAAGCAAAATGTCTTCTCTATGTGGATAGAAAGACGTAGAGACACAGCTGCCAGGTGAGCTGCCCTTACCCCAGGGGGTTGATCTCGGGAAAACATCCCCCAAGTGTGCCAGTTCAAGTTTCTCCGGAAAGCTGTGTGTTCATTTTCCCCAAAGCCATAGAGGTACTGGGAGGGAAGGCGGGTTGAGATGCGGATAAACATGTCGTTGAAGGTGAATCCAAGGACCTGAGAGTTCCAGCTGCAAAGCACACATAAATATTATCTTGTTAGCTTCTAGAAACGTACAACTTTTAATCCACCACCCCCACACAGAGAGCCCTGTTATGTCTAAATAAAACAAAATGTCTATTTGACTAAAATAATCTGACACAGCCTTCCTTGCTAAAAAGGCAAAAATGCTTCTTTCTTTCTATTTTCCTTTATCTTTGCGTCCTTCCAGTGGTCCCTTCAGAATATCAAATTTAATCATGTCTCACCATGCCTTTGGCCACCACTCTATGCCAACTTTAATTTCCACTCTTGCTCATCCAGAGTTTCTTTTCCACCTACCACCCAGATGGATTATTTTTAAAACCTTCTACATTATATCACTCCCTTCCTATAATTCCTCAGTGACTTCGTATCAAACCATGTTATCAAGTCTTCAAGCTGATGTCTGAAGACTTACCCAATCTCCAGCTTCATCTCCTACCACTTACATATTTACTTTATTGTACCAACCCCTCTTAACATGTCAAGTTTGCTCCTGTTTTTCTCCTTGTGCACTAAACAATCCACTTGTCTAAATTGTTTCTCCTTTTATCCCAGATATTCATGTAGGTAAATCTTCCTGGCCAAGTTTGACATTAAATGTCACCTTAGATCACAGCAAATCAATAAGGTTTAGAGTCCACAATATTTATATACCTTTCCCATATTTGGGAGCTACTCTCTTCCCTGATCCAGCTTTCTGGCCCCTTTCCAGCCAAGACATCATCTCTCCAGACAATAACTTGGATCTACCTGCATATCAGATTTCAGGCTCAGGGAAAAAAAAAAAAAACTAGCATAGCCACAGGCCTTTTGGAATATAACTAAAATATGCCTACTAGCTATCTATAAAACGGAGACTCCCACAACTCTTTATCTTCACTATTCCAGCTTTAGGTTCATGATTGGTGAATAATTTGGCTTTGTATGTTAATTCTCTTTTCAGCCACCAGGTTCCAGTTGCTAGCATGATGCCAAACCAGACTTCTCTGGAGATTTAACCCCACCAATGTGTCCTGGAGCTCCCATTTCCCAGAACCCTGTCCCACTAGGAAAGAGAGAGGCAGGCTGGGAGTATGGATCGACTTGTCAACACCCATGTTCAGCAGGGAAGCAATTACAGAAGCCAGGCATTCCACCTTCTACATGCCACAATCCATACTCCCAGAGGGTTAAAGAATAGGAAAGCTATCAGGGGATGGGATGGGATATGGATTTCTGGTGGTGGGAACTGTGTGGAGTTGTACCCCTCTTATCCTATGGTTTTTGTCTGTGTTTCCTTTTTATAAATAAAAAATTACATTAAATTAAAAAAAAGCCATCTTCTTGTAGAGACTTACTCTGACCATAGTATTAGAAACAGAGACTACCCAGAACTCTCAGTATACCTATATAGAGGGCCAGGTGATATACACCTGGTTAAGTGTGCACACTACAGTATGCAAGGACCTGGGCTCAAGACCCTGGTCCCCACTGGCAGTGGGAAAGCTTCATGAGTGGTGAAGCAGGGCTGCTGGTGTCTCCCTGTCTCTTACCCTCCCTACCTCTCTCTCCCCTCCCAATTTTTCTTTGTCTCTATCCAATAATAAATAAATAAATAAAATATTTTAAATATAATCCTACATAGAAGTTGGCATTTTCTAACTGAATTTAAATTATCTTCATAGTTTACTTATTATTTTTGGTCATTAGAAAAAAACACCTCATCTTCTACAACAACTTAATTTGAAAGAAGCACTCCATAAATACTTATTTAATGAATCCCTGGGCACCTGCTACTGCCTCAGCTTTTATTTCCAGGAGACTAAAGAGTTCTCATGAAAACAATCCTAAAGAAATCACTTATTTGGGAATATATAAATGGCCAGTGTAATGGTTTGAGTTAGGATTCCCCCAAGACCAATGAGTTTGGCAATAAAAGTTCAAGTAACCAAACATTCCAAACCAGATGTGGAGATACTTACATTATAGTGCCAGTACTTCTACGGATAATTTGAATTCCAAATGGATTCTTCACAATTTGGACATCATAGAGTCTGCCATTAGAGGTGCTAGATGGGACTCTGGGTAAATTGAGAGGGATTGGGACTTCATACCGTTTGCTGTTGGGGTCATAAATCTAGAGCCAGAGGAGAGAGAGTTTAGGAAGTATCATCCTCTTAAGACCTAATGCTTAGTCGAATCATGATGCCTTTTACAAAAATAGGAAGTGCAAAATATCTATCTTCTATAAGCCAATGATACCATTGGTTTAATTAATCCAAGAGAAGTATCTGATTTAATAGTTTAATATTGTATCTAAGTTTCTCATAACTCACTTTAAGACCTCTATTATAGTAATGCATTCACTTGATTTTAGAGCTACCTTGGAATGTCAGTCTGGAATCAGTCTAATGTTTATAATGGATCATTTAGTGCCTCTTGTGCAGGTTATATACACATGTGACTGAAAACTTCTGAACTGAAGAAATTGTATCTTTCAAATAAGAACTCTACACATAAAAAAAGAAGAACTTTGCTGTAATGGTTATGAGTAAGTTGATTCATTATGCATCTGTTGCTTTCCTCCCTGATAGACACCAGGGATAAGTAAACTGAATAAGATACACAGTTATTGTTTGAAATGATACTATGCTGATGGTAGGTGAAAGTGAGTTGCAAACAATGGCAAGTGATAAGAACTAACATAGAACTACATCAAAGGGTTATAACACAGAAAAGGAAATGACCAAGAGTGTTACTGAGAAATAGTTCCTCAGGGAAAATACAGACTTAAGTGTTCAAAACTTTGCAGTGATTAACCACACACAGAAATGAGAGTAAATCACTCCTGGTAGAGAAATGAATGTGAAGGCATAGAGAACCAAAAAGGATCAAACGGATGCACATAATGTGGAGGGAGCTGTAATATAATCAGGAGTAGAGTGGGAAAGCACTACAGCCTGGAGGTCAGGTGGTTACATGCCTAGTAAGGACACACAGTACTGTGCACAGAAACCCAATCCCTGCTCATGGGGAAGAAACTTGCTCAGAAGTCCTGGGCTGCAGGTGTCTCCCTAGTTTTATCCCTCCATCACCCCCTTCCCTTTTATTTTCTCTCTGTTTCTACAGGAAGGAAGGACGGAAGGACGGAAGGAAGGAAGGAAGGAAGGAAGGAAGGAAGGAAAGAGGGAGGGAGGGAGGGAGGGAGGGAGGGAAGGAGGGAGGAAGGAAGGAAGGAAGGAAGGAGGAAGGAAGGAGGAAGGAAGCAAAGAGGGAGGGAGGGAGGAAGGAAGGGAGTAAAGAAGGAAGAAAGGGAAGAATGGAGAGAGGGAGGAAGTAAGGGAGGAAGGGAGGGAGGGAGGGAGGAAGGAAGGAAGGAAGGAAGGAAGGAAGGAAGGAAGGAAAGAGGGAGGGAGGAAGGAAGGAAGGAAGGAAGGAAGGAGGAAGGAAGCGAAGAGGGAGGGAGGGAGGGAGGGAGGAAGGAAGGAAGGAAGGAAGGAAAGAGGGAGGGAGGAAGGAAGGAAGGAAGGAAGGAAAGAGGGAGGGAGGAAGGAAGGAAGGAAGGAAGGAGGAAGGAAGCGAAGAGGGAGGGAGGGAGGGAGGAAGGAAGGAAGTAAAGAAGGAAGAAAGGGAAGAATGGAGAGAGGGAGGAAGTAAGGGAGGAAGGGAGGGAGGGAGGGAGGAAGGAAGGAAGGAAGGGAGGAATGGAGAGAGGGAGGAAGTAAGGGAGGGAGGGAGGGAGGAAGGAAGGAAGGAAGGGAAGAAGGGAGGAATGGAGAGAGGGAGGAAGTAAGGGAGGAAGGGAGGGAGGGAGGAAGGAAGAAAGGAAGGAAGGAAAGGAAAGATACAGAAAGCAGGAAGGAAAGAAAATGGCCACTATGAGCAGTTGTGCAAGCACCAACCTCAAGGCAAATAAATAAGCAAAGAAACTACAACAGGCAAGTCCATGTAATATTTCAAATCCGTTACACAGCTACCATGTATCCATGCTGTGGTGAGAATACAAATGATAAAGGATACAAATAATAATAAATAATAATAATACAAATAATTATAAAAGTGAATCATGTCTGGAATGGAAGCTTTAGAAGAACTCTATCCAGGTTAGGCTGTGCTATACTGACTTGAGGTCTGTTATCTACTCTCTAGAAACATCTGAATGCTATTGATCTTGATGGCTTATGTTAGAATTTAGAAACCCAACGAAGAAAGGACCTATTTGTGCCTTTGAGAAACTTACACATCAGTAAAGAAATAGACCTAAAGGCAGTGCACCTCCTCATCCACACTTCACCTGTAATTAAATCACTAGAGAAGCAGATAACCATCATATGATCATGACATGATCCCAATGGTAGTATCCTAACTGAACTCAGTATCTCATTTTGCCTATGTCCTGACCTTTCTATTGATCCCATTCCAATTAATGTCCCCACCATCTGCCAGTACACTAGCTGGAGATATGGTCGTCAGTCTTCACGCTTTCCTCCATGCATTATCTACTTGGTTAATTATCATCCAGCAGTGGTCTCCTCATTGCCCTCGGGAGAATGATCTAGTAGGATTAACTGAGAAGAAAGAGCCTCTTTTAAGGTTCTGTCAATAGCCTTGACAAGCAAATAGTAATGGAACTGAAGAGGGACAATGAGGACTCAACACACTTACTGCAAATCCTTACCTTAAACTGGAGCATGTCATTCTTATGATAGATCACATCCAGGCGAAGAGGGTTCACTGGCGTGGAGGGGAAAGCATTGGCATAAAGGGAAGATGATAAGGAGATGACAGCTGAGGCCCCATTTGAGTTGTACTGAATATCACTGACAGAGTATAGATCTTTCACAAAGTAGCAATGGGGAACTCTATCAATGGTAGACACCTGGAAAATCAAGCCAGTCAGCTCACATGTCTTCTTAAAATTAACCATTACATAAGCATTAGAAATGTTCATTTAGGGCTGAGGAGATAGCATGGTGGTTATGCAAAAAGATGGTCATGCCTGAGTCACCAGTGCTTCCAGGTTCAATCGCCAGCACAGTCATAAGCCATAGCTGAGCAGTGCTGTGGTAAAATAAGGATGATGATGATAATAAATGAAAATTAAATAAAGACCGAGCGAGAAGGAGTAGGAGAAGGGAAGGTAGCAGTAGAGGAAGGAGGAAAGGAAGGAGAATGAGAAGAAGAAGGATGAAGAGAGAGAGAGTGCAAGAGGGAAAATAAGTGGTTTATAGAGAGATAAAAGCGAGTCATCACTCATTTCTTTATGCACTCTTTGACACATAGTTCAAACACAATGAAGCTGAACATTTAGGCACTTTCAATTCTTACTCTCCTTTTAAAATATTTGGCAAAAAATTAACCATATTTCTAACTTTCACATCCAGATAAACATCTAGGTTTCTTTTATAAGACCTCTATCAGGCACAAGTGCTCATGATATCGAAGGTAAAGTGTAGAAGACGTTAAGGTACGTTAACCAGGTCACCAAGCTTACCTCCCAGGCACAGCCACGTGCAAGGCACTTTGCTTCATTGGCACCATCTTGGTCAGGATAACAGTCTATTTTTTCTTCATCTCTCATTACCAGCTTCCACTCCATTGTGTATTCTTCTCCCAAGACAAGATTAAGTTCTGTGATATGGGCAACCTATTAGAATGGGAAAATTGCAAAGAAGTTTATCTTTAGAACAATGGCCTTTTAAGATCTGAAACTTCCTTTAGGAGAGGAAGTAAAATTAGACTAACAAAGCTTAAGTATACAAGGAATTGTGACACCATTTTCCCAGACAATACTTTTAGCCAACCTACATGTTTGCTCTCAGGCTCAGACAAAATTTACTAAAGTCATTGGCCTCTTAGAACATACCTAAAATAAACTTCCTAGCTTCTTCCCACACAAAACCCTAATTTCCCCTGCTCTGTTACTAACTTTGGGTTCCTGTTTATTAAACAATTTGTCCTGCTTTATATATTATCGGCTTCCAGCTATCAAGTTGCAGACACTACTAGGATTCCATCCTGACTTCCCTAAGCAGAGAAACCTCACCAGATGTATCCCAAAGTCTCACCTCTCCAGAGCCCTACCCCACTAGGGAAAGATAGAAATAGGCAGGGAATATAGGTTGACCTGCCAATGCCCATGTCCAGTGGAGAAGCAATTACAGAAGCCCTTCCATCTTCTGCACCTCATAAAGAAATTTGATCCATATTCTCAGAGAGATAAAGAATAGGGAACTTCCAATGGAGGATATGGGACACTCTGGTGGTGGGAACTGTATGTAATTGTTCCCCTCTTATCCTACCATCTTGTTAGTTATTATTAAATCATTAATCAAAAAATTTTAGAAAAGGAAAAAAGAAGACAAGAAATACAAAATATAAGATTGCATATTTTAAAAGTTACATGAGAGAGGGTGCATTCAGCAGAAACAGAGAACTGTCAAAATTCCATCAGTGTCCTGAATATAACATACCAGAAAAGGTAGGCTATATAAAACCTTTTGTAGTCAATCATTTCTTCCCTTTTGTAACTCCTTCTCTTCCTCTTCCTTATTTTGTTAAGAAAGCTCCCTTATGTCTTTTCCCTTGTAGCATAATACACACACACACACACACACACACACACACACACACACACACACACACCCTGGGACTGAGCAGTGGCTCAATTAGTCCCTATCTGCAAAGGAGAAGTTTCATGAGCCATGAGTCAGTGCTGCAGGTATCTCTCTTTCTCTTCCCCTTTCATGTCCCCACCCTCTCTCAATGTCTCTGTCTGATTAAATAAAGTAAATAAATATTTTTAAAGAGAAAAAATTTAACTACCTGCCTCCCATTTTCAAAGTCATCCCCCCCCCCACCACCACCATCAGTCTGGGATGATTACAAGAGCACAGAAATAAAAATCACTAGGCAGAGGACCCCACCAATGTGTCCTAGAATCCCGCCATCTTAAAGCCCCGCCCCACTAGGGAAAGAGAGAGACAGGCTGGGAGTATGGATATGGATCGACCTGCCAATGCCCATGTTCAGTGGCGAATTACAGAAGCCAGACCATCCACCTTCTGCACCCCAGAATGACCCTGGGTCCATACTCCCAGAGGGATAAAGAATAGGAAAGCTTTCAGGGGCATGGGACAGATGGGATAGGGAGTTCTGATGGTGGAATTATACTCCTCTTATCCTATGGTCTTGTCAATATCACCATTTTATTAAAATAAATAAATAAATAAATAAATAAATAAATAAAAATTATGTGGCTTGATTCTCTTCTCTTTTTTATTACCTTTATTTGTTGGATAGAGACAGGCAAAAATAGAAAGTGCAGGGGGAGGAAGAGAGGAAGAGAAACACAGCAGCACTGCTTCACCACTAACAAAGTTTTCCCCTTGCATGTGGGGACCAGGGATTTGAACCTGGGTCCTTGTGCACTGTAATATGTTCTCTTATGGGGTGCACCACTCCTTGCCCCTTGACTCTCTCTTCCATGCTTCTACAGAAATTTTAGACAAATCACCTCAATTCTTTGAGTCTTTATCTATTGTAAAATTGTACATTTTTTACTAATGCTCTAGTCTCTTCATTTCTCCAAATTTAAAACTTCAAAACTTCAAATAACTTTGAATCCCACTCACTAATTAAAGTATTCAACATTCTCTATGGACTTGTCTTAGGTTTATCTATTCTTTAATTATCAATATTTAAAGCAGAACTTCTTGCCTATCTAGTTGTAGAATCACATTCTAAATATTATGACTACTTCTGGTCTAAATTCTTCTTGTGCTTTTCTATGCCAAAAATCTTACCCCTTAGAATCTCAGAAATTCAGCATATCATATGAGACTTCTATGAACAACTATATACCACCAAACTAGAGAACCTGGAAGAAATGGATGATTTCCTAGATACCTATGAACTTCCAAAATTAAATAAAGAGGAACTAGATAACATGAATAGGCCCATCACAGCTAATGAAATTGAAGCAATTATCAAAAACCTTCCCAAAAATAAAAGTCCTGGACCAGATGGTTTTACAAATGAATTCTACAAAACCTTCAAAGAAGAACTAATACCTCTACTTTTAAGTCTCCCCATCCAAAAATGGGGAGAGGACATGGACAGAATATTCACCACAGAAGAGATCCAAAAGGCTGAGAAACACAAGAAAAAATGCTCCAAGTATTTGATTATCAGAGAAATGCAAATAAAGACAACAATGAGATACCACTTCACTCCTGTGAGAATGTCACACATCAGAAAAGGTAACAGCAGCAAATGCTGGAGAGGTTGTGGGGTCAAAGGAATGATCCTGCACTGCTGGTGGGAATGTAAATTGGTCCAACCTCTGTCGAGAACAATCTGGAGAACTCTCACAAGGCTAGACATGGACCTACCCTATGACTCTGCAATTCCTCTCCTGGGAACATATCCCAAGGAAAACAACACACCCATCCAAAACTATCTGTGCACACATATGTTCTCAGCAGCAGAATTAGTAATAACCAAAGCCTAGAAGCAATCCAGGTTTCCAACAACAGAAGAGTGGCTGAGCAAGTAGTGGTCTAGATACACAATGGAATATTAAAAATGGCGACTTCACCGCTTTCAGCAGATCTTGGATGGACCTTGAAAAATTCATGTTGCGTGAAATAAGTCAGAAACAGAAAGATGAATATGGGATGATCTCACACTCATGCAGAGGTTGTAAGACATGATCAGAAGAGAAAACACAAGTAGAACCTGAACTGGAGTTGGCATATTGCACCAAAGTAAAAGACTCTGGGGTGAGTGATCGGGGGGAGGAAACAGGTCCAAAAAGGATGATGGAGGGCCTAGTGGGGATTGTACTGTTACATGGAAAACTGGGAAATGCTATACATGTACAAACTCTTGCATTTACTGTCAAATGTAAAACATTAAGTTCCCAGTAAAGAAATTTAAAGAGCATACATATAGTATGTAATTTAACAAACATGCATTGAGTTTGTTTTCATACATGTACTTTTGAAGGCCTTTCACTTAGCTGTATGCATAACAGATGTAATATTTTATTCCTAACATAAAAATGTATGCATCTCAATGTTGTTTTAAGGAAAAATGTGAAATCTCATCAATATATCACTATATTAGAAGAGTAGATGTAAAAAAAAAAAAGAGTAGATGTATTTATCTTGTCCAAATAAGGACTGTCTCTCATAAAACATGTTATTCCCGCTCTTCTCAACACTAGGTCATTTGGAATATCCACTATGTGGAGTTTTGGGGACAAGGATCCCTCATAAAGCTAAGGTCCCCAAAGAACAGACCACAGATTGTTCAGGAATATCACCAGTTCTCATTAAAAATGATGAAAAAATCATCTCATCAAGATTGCCACTAAGTAGTTATTAACCTCGTCAACTTTTCTGAGTCCAGATATTTGGTGGTTTCACTCATATGTGTAATGTAGATGGCTAAAACAATTAATGTTGAAAAATTAATATTAAAATAATTAATATTGAAAAAATAGGGGGGGAATATGAATCATTTCATAGGATGAACACTTGCCCATACACAAGGAACAAGGACCTGGACTAGAGCTCCTGGCTACCACATGGGAGCATTTGCATGGGGGATATTTCACATGTGGTTTACTACTGCTATCATGTCTTTCCTTCTATCTTTGCCTATCTCTCTACCTAAAAAATTAATAATTAACTAAAAAAGAATCTGTTGGTTGCAGAGAAATCATGCGGGTCCAGAACCCAGTAATAACTCTGGTGGGAAAAAAATGTAGGAAAAAATAAAGCAACCAAAATTTCTCTCAGACTTTATGAAAAGTATGGTTGTCAAGGGAGGACAGGAACTCTACGAGCTGCACACACATATCTAAGTGTGAAACTATACCCCTGAAATCACATAATAATACTACAGTGTTAAACTACAATGTTAAAGCATCAATGAAAATATTGAGAAAGAATGTGTTCTTGGAGCTAGTGTCTACATATCTCAATCTAGTAGGAAGAAAAAGTAATACATTTCAAAGTACTAACTAAAGAGAAACCACCTCCCAACTTCACCTTTCCAGTAGCCATCAGCTGCTCTTAGAGCCACTTTATCTCCAATGCTGTATCCCGACTCCTAACTTTCTCTTCCTCTGACCCAACCAGAAAGAACAGAAAACTGAAGGAAAAGACCATTTTTGCCTTATCCCAGTCATAATTCCATCTGGTTCTAGTCCCCACTTTGTTCTTTCCCGATCCTCTGACTATTCCTTCCCAGGTCTCAGAGTGTTCTCTAGTCCTTCAGAAATCCAGGCAATTCTGGCAAGAAGACACATAACAAGGTATGTAGGGATGTTGATAAAGAAAATCAACAAAACAGCTTTTTACCTGTAGTTTAGGATCATAGTTGACTTGAGGAGACATTTGAATTGTGACGCCATTTTGTTTCACTACAATATCCTTTGGTTCCTGGGTCCCATAGATTGCAATATCCTTAAATATGAGGTTATTGGGGTCTTTGTAGGTTGACTGCAAATTCCTTACATTCAAGCTGTTCTGTAACAGTTAAACAGAAAAGTTTGCCTAAAACATACAAATTCTCACACCATCCAGATGGTTACAAGTCTTTGACTAGTTCTTTGTTGGCTCTACTAATGTGTTCTCTAAGAATATAATATAATTTTAAATACTTCTTTGATTTAAAGATAAATAGAGGGTGATACACAAACAGAAACTTTTCAAAATAGATTTTAGAAGATTTCTTTGATTTAACCATGTCATTGTCTTTTTTTTTTTTTTTTTTTTTTTTGCCTCAAAGGTTATCACCCATTGCTCCTGGGGGCCATTATTTCCATTTTTGTTGCTCTTGCTGTTGGTATTATTATATTGTTATTGCTGTTGTTTCTGTTGGATAGGACAGAAAGAAATCAAGAGAGGAGGGGAAGATAGAGGGGAGAGAAAAGGATAGACAGCTGCAGACCTGCTTCACTGCTTGTGAAGCAATCCCCCTGCAGGTGAGGAGCCTGGGACTCAAATCAGAATCCTTACACAGGTTGGTGTGCTTCACGCTGTGTGCGCTTAACCTGATGTGCTACTACCCAACCCCCTTTGTCTCTCTTTTTTTTAAATAGAGACATGTAGTTATTAGGAATTCAGTCATAATTAAGATGTCCTCACCTAATAAAATCATACACACATATGAAATTGCAAATAGAAGTACACACACAAGCTAATGGCAGACAACATTCCATATCTGATGTTCATAAAATATGATACTCACTTGAGTGGCAGAAAACTCACACAACAGATAGTTTTGATTAGCCACGGTATCTAAAATTGAGAAAAAGATGGGTGAGACTCTGGTATTTCCACTACAGAACAGATTTCAGCCTAGTTCTCATCTAATATGCAGGGGACTCAAACATGAGCCATGTGTATGAGAAATTAGGTACCTCTGAGGTAAGTAATCTTGTCTGCACCCTTAACCTGCTTCTCTTTGAAATTGCATCTTGAGAAGGACAAACTGTATAATACACAGTCTCCAAGGGCAACCCTCTTCTTTACCATTTCCTTTTTACATTAACCTCAAGAAGGGTCCCTTCCTAGTATTTCCTAGGCATATATATGCCTTAAGTGAACTTATTTCCTATGCTTGAGCCATAAAAGTTGTTTATATAGGGGACTGGTCCAGTGGTGGTCATGCACCTGGTTAAGCACACACATTACCAAGTGCAAGGGTTCAAGCCCATGGTCCCCACCTGCAGGGGGTGGGGGCTGGAAGAAGCTTCAAAGAGCAGTGAGGCAGTGTTGCAGCTGTGTCTCTTCCTCTCTCCCTCTCTATCTCCCCAACCCCTCTTAAATTCTCTCTGTTCTATCAGAAAAGAAGGAGGAAGAGGATGTGAAACAAAGGAAAGGATGGAGGAAGAAAGGAAGGAAGAGATAGAGAAATAAAGAAGGGGGCTGGGCAGTAGCACAGTAGGTTAAGTGTACATGGTTTAAAGTTCAAGGACCAGTGTAAGGATCCTGGTTCCAGCCTCTGGCTCCCCACCTGCAGGGGGGTCACTTCACAAGCAGTGAAGCAGGTCCACAGGTGTCTGTCTGTCTCTTCCCCTCTCTATCTTCCCTTCCTCTCTCCATTTCCCTCTGTCCTATCCAACAACAATAGCCATAACAATGATAACAATAAAACAACAAGGGTAACAAAAATGGGGAAAATGGCCTCCAGGAACAGAGGATTCATGGTATAGGCAACAAGTCCCAGGAATAACCCTAGAAGCAAAGAAAAAAAAAGGAAAGAAAAAGAAAGAAGAAAGAATTGTTAATACATTAGAACCAAGAGGAAAAAAATGTGATTTAAGAAATCTAATATTAGATACATGCAAATCAGCGAAGTGTAATCGCACTTTGGCTAGCATGTGTTTTTCATATCTCTGACATTTGTTCATACATATTTGGAAGAAGACAGTCACACTGAATGAATGTAACAATGCCAAAGCCCTTTCTTTTAAATGTCTGTTAACAATAAAAGAAATTTATATGTATTAATCTTCAAGAGGAGAGAGGTGGGGATGTCGTTTCTTTCTTCTATGGTCCATCTACCACCATCTCTAGACAATGTGACCCAAACAAGCTTAGCTTTACTTGACTGGTTAATGGTAAAATTCATGATGCAGTCACTCCCATAGCTGAATAACCACCAGGAGGGACTCAAAGATGCAGGTTCAGAAACAGAAAAAGTAACATTGTCATGAGATGCACTTACTTACCTCTTGTCTCCCCATCATCCCAAAAAAGTTCGCCTTTTGCTTCTTTATTGTCATCTAAGGCAATGATGAGACCAAGAGGGTTCCGTCGACTATGAGAAGCAGAATTTATGTCAGACACAAAGACTTAGAAATCAAAAAGAAGTTTGCAGAGGATCTGGGACTGTTTCCACCAAATTTCAAATGGGAAAGGTTACCAGCATCAGATGATTCTTTTCATCAGGTTTAAGAGCAAAATCAGCAGAAGTATCGTTCATCAGAATTGATCATGTCACAAGAGAGAGACAGCTAACTCAAAGGTGAAGAGGGTGACAGAGGTATAGATGCCATCCCATAATTAGCAGTAAGCTTCCAGGTAGGAGGAAAGAAGTGAAACACCAGGATTATTGCAATGGCTACAGTTAAAGGTACTGATACAGCTATTAATATAAACTATGCACTATTAGAAGAGAAAGAAGTCTGTGGGGGGTAGATAGCATAATGATTATGCAAAGAGACTCTTATGCCTGAGGTTCTAAAGTCCTAGGTTCAGTCCCCCTCATCACCATCAGCCAGAGCTGAGCAGTGTGAGAAAGAAAGAAAGAAAGAAAGAAAGAAAGAAAGAAAGAAAGAAAGAAATCCTAGGCAAAAAATGGTTTAGCAGAACAATTTTTGAGATGCTACACATAAAATTTTAATTTTGCAGATGGGAGGATCTTTTTCCTCTTTCTAAAACTATTTTGATACAACAGGCAAGAAGATAAATGAGCTCATTTATATAGGGGCAACTCTCCTAATTTGTTTCTTTTATTTTTTGAGAGCAAAAAAATTCCAGTCATTTGATTTATAATTGAGAATAGGAGACACAAAACAGTAATCAAAGGATGGTAAAATAGATGGAAGTAGAGACAGAGAGGAAAGAGAGGGAGAAAGTCATTTCATTTGGGATCTTTCCTTTCTCCAGTCCTCTAGATTACCAGCAAATTCCTGCACCTCTTGCATCCCCTATGACCTCACATTCTTGACTGAATTCTTTCACAGTTCAGCTTTCCACCGTGCAAATCAAGCTCCATTAGCAGCAAATCATCTGTTTTTATTTTAATTATTTAACACTTTTCATTTGCTAGGAAGTGTAAAAGCTACAAATATTACCTTAATTATTTTAAGATTAAACATAATTACCACATAACCAAGGCAGTAATAAGGACTGATTAAAAAAAAAAAGTTAAAATACTTCTAAGAACTAGAAGGCCAGGCAGTGGTGCACCTGGTTAAGCACACAGATTACCACACGTGAGGACCTGGGTGATAGCCCTGCTTCCTACCTGTAAGGGGCAAGCTTCAGGAGTGGTGAAGCAGGTCTGCAGGTATTTCTCTTTATCTCTCCATCTCTATCTCCCTCTCCCCTCTCAATTTCTCTCTGTCTTATGAAATAGAAAAAGTACAGAAAGGAAAAAAAATGGCATCAAGTTCCGACAATAACCCTGGTTGTCAAAGAGAAGAAAGAAAAAAAAAGAAAAGGAAAGGAAAGGAAAGGAAAGGAAAGGAAAGGAAAGGAAAGGAAAGGAAAGAAGGAAGGAAGGAAGGAAGGAAGGAAGAAAGAAAGAAAGAAAGAAAGAAAGAAAGAAAGAAAGAAAGAAAGAAAGTTTAGCTAAACTCATATTGAGAATTGCCTTAGGTTACAAGGCTTGAAGGGAAAACAAATCATCTCTAACAGAACAAGAGCAGTCTTTGGATCCTTAAGATCACTATATTTGGAACCAGGCAATGTCACATCTGTAGAGGTAACTCAGGGGAGTACCTGGCCACAGTGGTCATAGCTGGCTCTTGGATGGGGAAGATGTAGCCTCCTCGAAAGTGAAGTCCAATCTTGTCTTTGGGAAGTTGCAACTCCACTTTATTACCCCTCCAGTTCATTTTGGCTCCCTAATGACAACAAAGAAAACAAACACTTTGGTAGAACAGCACCCTCACTTCCCCCTTCCTACCCAAACATTGAGTCTTCCATGCTTCTTCTTCCCAACCAATTGAATTACTGTCTGGTCAGACAGTCAAGAGAAGAAAGTTGTTTGGTCATTGGTATGAAAGATTGGAGAGCACCATTGCCCTGGTTAGACTATAAAATTAATTGTGTGAACTAATAGCTTTCAGTAAGTGATCTGACTTCTGATGAGGATTAAGTTGACCATAAGACCCCTCAAAGTTCTGCCCAAGTGATGTTCTATTAGTACATGGCTCTTTTTTGTTTTAATCGGTGGGGTTTATTGGTTTATAGGAAATACAGTTTTCTGGTTTAGAGAAATACACTCTCACCCCTAGCCTAGGTCGACCTCCATCACCATGCCCTAGGACTCCAACACTGTCCCCTCCCCACACACACACACTCTACCCCTGAACCCAAGTCCTTTTTACTTTGGTGTAATATAGCAAAACCAGTCCAAGTTCTATCTTGTGTTTCCTTTTCTGTTTGTTTGTTTGTTTGTTTTTCCCTCAACTCCTATCTGTGAGTGAGATCATCCCATATTCATCCTTCTCTTTCTGGCTATCTCACATAACATAAATCCTTCAAGTTTCAACCAAGAGGAGGTAAAGAAGGTGAACTCATTATTTTTCATAGCTGTGTAGCATCCCAGTGTGTATACAGACCACACGTTTCTCAGCCACTCATCTGTTATTGGACACCTAACTTGCTTCTAAGCTTGGGCTATTACAAATTGTGTGGCTAATTATATGTGCTGTTATCTTATTGCTGAGTAAAGTCTGGAAAGTTTTTTATTGTTGGTTTTTTTTTTTTTTCAGATTTCATCTTGATTAACAAGAAGTGACTTAGACTTCCCTTATTAGCTCAACTACAAATTTATAGAAAACACTACAGAAACTCTCCTGCATGGATACTTCTCTCTCTCTCTCTCTCTCTCTCTCTCTCTCTCTCTCTCGGCTCTTTTTTTTTCCTTTTCATTTGTTTGTCTACACAGTTGTGACTGTAGTCTTTTAAAGGAGTTTCAGAGAAGTCAAAGGTACTTACAGTCTCCAAATCATACCAGACGGCATCAGGCATGTAAGCTGTCACTTTCTCTGCACCCTGAAATTAAAACAAAGTATTATTCTCCATGGCTTATCCTTGGAAGGGAATAAAATAGATAGCTCTTTAAAAAAATATTTTGGTTTTACTTTTACTAATTTTTACTAATTAATTAATTAAATTTACCAGAGTACTGCTCAACTCTGGCTTAAGGTGCTACAGGAGATTAAACATGGGACTAGAGCCTAAGGTATGATGGGATCTTTGCATAATCACTATGTTATCTGCCCTCCCTTCTTTGTCTCATTTTTTCTCTTTCTCTCTTTCTTTCTTTCCCCTGTCTCTGCTTCTTTCTCTCTTTCACTAGAGCACCACTCATCTCTGTTTTAAGGCTGTGCCTGGGACTGAATATGGAACGCCCTGCCCTCAGGCATAAAGGTATTCTGCACAAGCATCACGGTCTCTTCCTCAACCTAGAGTGGGTTCTAGGAAATGTTTTCTAGCGATATACTAAAAATGCACAGAAGACCTTTTTTTTTTTCCTCAGTTATCAACCCAAGTCTTTCTTGTAATAAAAATAATAGGAATGAGGGGCCAGGAGGTAGTGCACCTGGTTAGACACCCATGTTACAGTGTGCAAGAACTCAGGTTCAAGCCCCTGGTCCCCACCTGTGGGAGGAAAGCTTTGCAAGTGTTGAAGTATGCAGTTTGCAGGTATCTCTCTCCCTCTCTATCACCACCTTCTCTTCTGATTTCTGGCTATCTTTATTCAGTAACTAAATAAAGAAAATTAATATTTTAAAAAAGAAATAAAGAATAGGAATAATAACTTAGCAAAGTCAAAGAAATATCCCAAGCAGGACAACATTCATCATCATGGCCATGTATCAGCTTTTACTGATTAAACATTTTCTTTTTAAATTTTTTTTCTTACAGAGCCAGGGCCTCATATATGTGTGATTTCAGCATTCCTGGGCCGACTTTTTTCATTATTTTTCTTCAGAGACAGAGGCAGGGAGAAAGGGAGAGACACTGTATGAGCTTTCCTCAGTGGCATGGTACTTCATGTAGTGTCAGGGTTTGAACCTGAGTCATACGCACAGCAACACATTATAAAGGTGAATTATCTTCTGGCTCCCAAACTCAAATCTTTTATTTTAATGTAAGCAGGCAGAGAGGAGAGAGAGAGAGAGAGAGAGAGAGAGAGAGACCACAGCACCATGGTTTTCTTTAATGCCATTGAGGGCTCTACAGGAATCCAGGCTCTATCCAAGAAAGCTATTGCACTAACTCTCAAATCTTGCTACTTGGTAACACAGTATCCAATGACCAGTTTCCCAAAGTCCCAGCATGCTCTCTTCTAGACCCATTCAGCCTCTGATATAGGAATGGGGTTTGCCATAGAGAAGAGGCAAAAAGGTTCTTGAAAGTGAAGGACTTTGGAAGGCCGTAGGAAGAGGAGCAGAGAGACCATCAGAGGAGTGTCTCCCTGTGAACACTTGCCTGTTGCAGAACTGGAGTGATGAGCAGACCGGGTCCCCACAGAAACTGCTGGTCCACATCCCAGGTGTTACTGTCCTTATAGAACCTGGAGATCAGAGAGACAGTCTCTGAGATCTAGGCCAATGCATCATGTTAGCATCCCCTAGCCATACCTGTCCACAATGTGCAAGATGCTTCCCTGGGACACACCGCTTCCCCGAAGCCACTCATACTCCACCCCCCCCCACTCCTGCAGACACACCCGCTGTTCCTGGTCATCTAGTTCCCATTCCAGTGTGCATCTTGGGCAGGATCCAGGCCATCTCCTTTTTAAAATAAGGGCCTGGCAGTGGCATACCCCATAGAGTGCACACACATTACAATGCTCAAGCACTAGAGTGAAAACCCTGAGTCCCCACCTGCAGAGGGGAGGCTTCAAGAGTGGAGAAACAGTGCTATAAATGTCTCTATTTCTCTCTCTGTCCTCTCTCACTATATCCCATATATATATGTATTTCTCTCTGTATATATCAAAGGAAAAAAAGTCAAAAGAAGTGACCACCATGAGCAGTGGACTCATCACTCATGAGTGATGACACAGGCATTGAATCCCAGCTACAGCTCTGGTGACCATCATTTTTTAAATTAAAATTAAGTAAAATAAATAATACATTAAGAAACTACAGCTGACTATCAACAAAGAACACGATCTGCTCTTCTGCAAACATAGATCATATAATTTATACTTTCACTCTTTCTCGTCCTAGGATATCTACCTTTTCATAGTGATTTGCAGGATATGACAGAAATTGGTCTAAATTAATATATATATATATATATATATATATATATATATATATATAATGCAGATTTGTGCCTGAGCACCTAGAATGTCAGACATATGAGAGAGTTAACTGTATTTTGAAAATGAAGAGCCCTCAAAGTCTATTTTTAGAGTTAAATTAAAGGTAATCATAGAGGGAAAAGTTCTAGAATTCCTCTATATAATTCTTATTTGTAAGTGATATGGTCATTCTAAATACTAAATGCAATGCAGTAGAGAAAAGACTATCTATTGGGAGTCGGGCTGTAGCGCAGCGGGTTAAGTGCAGGTGGCGCTAAGCACAAGGACCCGAATAAGGATCCTGGTTCAAGCCCTGGCTCCCCACCTGCAGGGGTGTCGCTTCACAAGCGGTGAAACAGGTCTGCAGGTGTCTATCTTTCTCTCCCCTTCTCTGTCTTCCCCCTCCCCTCTCCATTTCTCTCTGTCCTATCCAACAACAATGACAACAATAATAACTACAACAATAAAACAACAAGGGCAATAAAAGGGAATAAATAAATAAAAATAAATATTAAAAAAAAAGACTATCTATCAGCTGGGACATGGCACACCCAGTAGAGAGTATATGCTAGCAAGCTCAAGGCCCTAGATTCTAACTTCTGCACCCAACTGCAAAGGGGAACCTTCCTAAGTGGTGAGGCTGTACTACAGGGGTATCTCCTTCTCTCTCCTTTTCTATCCCCCATCCCAGTTCAATTTCTCTCTGTCTTATCAAATAAAAATTTAAATGGGGTCAGGCAGTGGCACGCCTGGTTAAGCACACATATTACAGTGCACAAGGACTCAAGTTCAACCCCTGGTCCCCACCTATAGGGAAAAAGCTTCACGAATGGTGAAGCAGAGCTGCAGGTGTCTTTCTGACTTTTTCTCTCACTACATCCTCCTCCCCTCTCAATTTCTCCCTGTCTCTATCCTGTAATAAATTAAAATATATATATAGTCAAATAAAATTTTAAAAAGGAAAAATAGTGACTGGGAGTGGTAAATTTGTTATACGGGTAGCAAAAAAAAATTATGTGACTGTGTGTATCAACTTCAAGGTATCAAGTCTTTCAAAATAAGAGTAAAGAAACTATGGGTGAAAGGTCTTAAATGATCTAAGATATGGAATTACTTAGTAACCAAAAGAAAGACCTCACACTATGTGACTTTTAGGCTTTTTTTTTTCTCCAGGATTATTGCTGGGGCTTGGTGCTTGCACTATGAATCCACTGCTCCTAGCGGACATTTTTTTCTATGATGTTGTTATTGTTACTGTTGTTGTATTTGTTGCTGTTGTTGTTGGATAAGACAGAGAGAAGTCAGGGATTGCCTTCTGGCTCCGAGAGTTCCAGAGTCTCCTGCAATGCTAGCCCGGCACGAGTTCCTGATCCCTCTCCCATGCAGCAGCCTAGGTTGGCTCCAGTTCTCTCCAACCCAGAGAGCACTTGCTTGGGAAGAAGCACCCTCAGGCTATCCTGGAAGGCTGGCATATCTATCTAGCTATCTAGTTCACATATTTATCTATCATCTATCTTTTTTTAAAAAAAATATTTACTTATTTATTCCATTTTGTTGCCCTCGCTTTTTTATTGTTTTAGTTATTAATGTTGTTGTTATTGATGTTGTTGTTGTTAGGTAGGACAGAGAGAAATGGAGAGAAGAGAGGGAGACAGAGAGGAGGAGAAAAAGATAGACACCTGCAGACCTGCTTCACCACCTGTGATGTAACTCTCCTGCAATGGGGGAGCTGGGGTCTCGAACCGGTATCCTTAATGCTGGTCTTTGCCCTTTGTGCCATGTGCGCTTAACCCACTGTGCTACCACTCAACTCCCGATCATCTATCTTTTAAATTTTCTACATAAGAAATTTGTCTTTCTTTCCTTTTGTGAATCTATAAATAGATACAAAGAAATATAGTTATAAATATTTATAGATGGAAGCAGACAGGTAGATCAGCTGGTAGAGCACAAACATAAAAATTCCAAGGATTTTGGTTTGACTCAGGGCCACCACATGGGAGCCCAGAAGGGAGGAAGTTTCACAGGTGGTGAAGCACTGCTGCAATGTCTTGCTTTCTCTTTCTTTTTCTTTTTCATGATACTTCACTTTCATTCTCTCTCTCTCTCTCTCTCTCTCTCTCTCTTTTTACCTCTAGGCTTATGTCTGGGGCTCAGTACCTGCACAACAAATCCATTGCTTCTATGGCTATTTTAATGAATTAACTAGTTAATTAATTATTTTTGATAGAACAGAGAGAAATTGAGAGGGGAGGGGAAGATATAGTGGGAGAGAGAGAAAGATAGACACCTTCAGACTTGCTTCACCATTGTGAAGCTAACCCCCTACATGTGGGAAGACAGGGGCTTGAACAGGGATCCTTACACTGGTCCTTTCTCTTTGTACAATGTGTTTAACCAGGTGTGACACCGCCCAGCCCCGATTCTTTCATTTTCTAGGTATAATTAGAAGAAAAAAAAAAAAGGCAGCTGGGTTGTGGAATTGGTGAGTACTGCTGGAAAGAAGAGAAGTTATACCCCCTTGTAAATTTTCCAACCTGATTTCCGTCCAGTATTCTGCCTGTCTACTAGCATTTGACACCTCCTTGATTCCTGTCCATCACTGACCATGCTAACACAACTATCCTCTCAATTCAATGTCTCTACTATATAAAATAACCTTCACTACCCAGGATCTAACTTATATTTTGGATGTTGGGCTAAATTCTGTCTTGATAGTTACAATACACAGCCTCTTTTCTCTGAAGATATATGTTCAATATATACATTCTGGTCACACTGCCATTCACCCAGCACTGAGTTGACTGAATCTAGGTTTTAAGCACTGAGGATATCATAACAGCTGTGTGAATAAATTATATGCGTTAAAAAAAGACAGAGAGAAATCAAGAAAGGAGGGGAAGACAGACAGGGAGGGGGCCTGCAGACGTGCTTTACCACTTGTGAAGTGACTCCCTGCAGGTGAGAAGCTGTGGGCTAGAACAGGTCACTGTGCTTCATGCCATGTGCACTTAACCTAATACACTACTGCCTGGCCCCCTACTCTTTTAAATTGTTTTATTAGGGAAGTAATGATTTAAAAGTCAGTTGTCACGAGAGTACCATTTTTTGTCTTTCATTATGGGTGTCTACACAATACTCCCACCACAAATCCAAATCTATCTTTTAGGCTAGTTTTCTCCTCAAAAAACAACAGGCTATATAGGCTATGAGGCTTTTGAAACCCCCTGAGAGCAGTAGCTAGGCAGAAGTAGGCTATCAAATACTATCTAAACATACCATTTAAGTAAACGTTTATATTTATGAATATGAATGTGGATTCATATACGTAGACTTTCATGAATTACCTAAGCTGTTTTAATTGTTGAAAATACATTGTGTTTTGACTGTAAACAAAAAGAATTGTGGGTCACGTGAGTAATTAGCATACAGCTAACATCTTCAGCAGTGGACAGTCATCAGCTTTCCACAGACGTGTAGGATAAGACATAAACTCGAAAGGTATTGTGGGTGTGAGAAAATTCCTTAAGGCAGAGTGTGGCAGAAGTACAGGCCTTTTGACCTTCCATTTCTGTCATGGCTGATTCCTCCAGGGCCCACATGTAGTGAAGCTGAATGTTTGCTGCATGGCCAGCAAGTTATTCCCCCCTCCTATTTCCCCACAGTTGTTTTTATGTACCTAATAAACCTGCCACTATAATAAACCCAGCAGAAGTGCTTTGTTATTTTTTCTTTTCTCTTTTACTTCTTTCTTCTTCTTCTTCTTCTTCTTCTTCTTCTTCTTCTTCTTCTTCTTCTTCTTCTTCTTCTTCTTCTTCTTCTTCCTCTTCTTCTTCCTCTTCTTCCTCTTCTTCCTCTTCTTCTTCTTCTTCTTCTTCTTCTTCTTCTTCTTCTTCTTCTTCTTCTCCTTCTTCTTCACCATAAATTTTCATTCTACTATTTAATGTAGGATTTAAACTCACTGTCCATCATTTTGATTAACAAAAAAAAAAAATCATGTGGATTAGGTGAACTTACTCATGCATAAGAGGCCTGGCCACCGTGTCCCCCCGGGTGTGAGCACGATAGAAGAGGGTGTAGAGGTAAGGCAACAGGGAATAGCGGATGCTGAGGTAATGCCTGGAGGAATTCACCAGCAGAGAGTCGGGTCCAAAGGAAGCAGGATCCTGGTCCTAAAAGGAAAGTGTTTGCAATGGTGACCCAGCTGTGAATCACAGAAGCATCTAGAGGTTTCCAGATCTCAATGACCACTCCCTTCCTGAGTGAAGGGGCTTTGATTTCTGTGAGTAGTGAAGTTGAGCATAGGAGAGGTCATTTCACCATTCTTCACTTTGCAACTTTCCCAACCTCATTCATGCTTGAAGGTTGTTTGCTCTGGAGGCTCCCTATTAAGCAGTCCCTCAGTTGATTCCTACTACAAAATGATCAATGATGATAAAATATGCAGGATGAAACCTGCATAAACTAGCACTTCCTGGACTGAAGGAGTCGAGACAACAGAACCCACAGCAGGAGGATATTTCAATGGCACATTGCAGATACAGGTTAACTGCAAACTGTAGTCAAAGTTACCCTAAATAAAGCACCAGGAAGAAGGCTGATCAGCAGGTTTCTTAGTGAGGATGCAGACTAATCCAGTCCTGATCCAATTCAATTGTGACCAAGGCACTGTTGAGCACATCTCCTGGGACTCTTACCTTGAAACCCTGGCCATTGTGATTCCTGGAAAATGGATAAAATGCACCCAACTGCATCCACCGTCTGCAGAGCTCTTCAGTTGTGTCCAATGCAAAGCCACATATGTCAGCACCCACCTAGAAAGACCCAGAGAAAACTGGTACAACTGACTGCTATCACTCCTTGACCTCTGCTTCCTATGTAGACCCTCCCAGCTGAATTTTCCTAACACTCTTAATGAAAAGGATAATATGGTAGGATCAGAATTAGTCCACCTTGCTTTAGCCAAGGCCTTTACTTCATGCTTTTGGGTTTTTTTGTTTGTTTTTGTTTTTCATTATTTTGTTTTTCCACCAGGGTTAATACTGGGGTTCAGTGTCTGTATAGTTCCATCATTTCTGGAGGCCTTTTTTCCCCTTTATGACAGAAGAGAAACAGACAGTGGGAAGGAAAGAGAAGTGAGAGAAAGATTTTCTCAGGCGAAAAACTGCAGCACCACTTCAGTGCTCGTGGTGCCTTCCTCTTGCAGATGCTCCCATGTGATGACCCAGGGATAGAACGTGGATCCTTGTGCAGGGCAATGTGTACACTCTACCAGGTAAGATATTTGCTAGCCCAGCCCAGATGCTTTCTTTATCATCTTTACTCTGTTAGAGAAAGCCACTCAGTGGCCTTCTCTTCATACTTCCCCATGCTATTGATATATTTACTTTGCCATAGCAGTTAGAAAGGAGTATTCACACTGTGTATGTGTTTGATAAATCATAGTTGAATTGTAGATAGAAAATAGATAATCACAACCTAACCAATGCAATGATTGCCACCTCAACATGCTTCACCTCAGACTGTGTCCAGAGACTTCACGTGCGGAATGACAACCCTTCAGCTTCATTGCTTGGGTGAGACCTTTCCTTTTATAGTACACTCTAATTTCATTTCAGGTGGTTCACTTTCTAACAAAGTCCCAAAACCTAGATATACACCAGTTTCTGTGAGAGAGAGCTTATGTTCACACGTATCCATAAACTACTGCAAAATATATACCTGAAAGCAGAAGTACACTAGAGTTTGCAGTGAGTACCCTCCCTAACACTTCCTCTCCACTATTCCAAGCTTTGGGTCCATGATTGCTCAACAATTTGTTTGGCTTTGTATGTTAACTCTCTTTTCAGTCACCAGGTTCCAGATGCCATCAGGATGCCGGCCAGGCTTCCCTGGACTGAAAACCCCACCAATGTGTCCTGGAGCTCAGCTTCCCCAGAGACCCACCCTACTAGGGAAAGAGAGAGGCAGACTGGGAGCATGGACTGACCAGTCAACGCCCATGTTCAGCGGGGAAGCAATTACAGAAGCCAGACCTTCCACCTTCTGCAATCCACAATGACCCTGGGTCCATGCTCCCAGAGGGATGGAGAATGGGAAAGCTATCAGGGGAGGGGGTGGGATATGGAGATTGGGTGGTGGGAATTGTGTGGAGTTGTACCCCTCCTACCCTATGGTTTTGTTAATTAATCCTTTCTTAAATAAAAAAAATTAAAAAAAAAAGAAAATAGATAACAGGTAAGAAATGTCCTTCATAAAATGTCTCTGGTGTCTCACACAATAAAGTCCAGATGCAAGTTTTGAACAATTAAGTTATCTTGAGTTTGCTTCTAACAAACTGGCAGCATTGGATGAACACACCAACCACAGGTGCTACAGGAATGATTTGTGACTGGTCCCCTTAGGAATGATTTGTGACTGGTCCCCTTCATCCTAGTGCTTTAACAAGCTCCTCTTTTCTCACCCTATAAAATGCCTCTCTGAGAGCAAGATGACTTTTGGAGACATGAGTAGCCATTTCTTCAGGCTGAGAGTTCCTGAATATGTTTTCCTCTTACTAATTCTTGTCTCTTCTATATTGACTTTAAATGATGAGCTTCCCAACTTAGCAGTCATTTTAGTCACATTTACTGTCATGTGACTAAAAGTAAATTATTGAACCTTTCCATGCTTCCATTTCCTCATTTTGCTGAAGTGGGTATTAACTACAACAGTGTTTTAGTAACTGAGAAATGTAAATAAAACATTTGGTACACAATAGCGTTTTTTTAATGAATGGTAACCAGAACTACAAATGGTGTGATTATTATTTTGACCACTCCACTATCAGAATTCATCTTTCACAGTGTAGATCTAAACTCCCACACATCTATTTGAAATCATTCAAAGTCTCCTCAGGATTCTTTGTTAGAAATAATCTAGGGATGTGGTCGGGGAAATTGCACAAGTGGTAGAGCACAGTACTTGCATGTCTGAGGCTCTGGGTTTAATCTCTGATTCTGCATGTACTAAAAAGCTGTCCTCATCTCCCTCTCCCTCTCCCTCTCCCCCTTCCTCTCTCTCTCTTTCTCTCTCTCTCCTTACCTCCTCTCTCTCTGATAAAAAAATTTAAAAAGTTACACTAAAGAAACAGTCTAGTGATATAATTTGAAGATCACACTCTATATTTACAAGGCAGTACAGGAAAGAATGTCTTGGTAATAGAGCTATATGGGAAAATATATACTCTTGACATCATATACCTAAGCTATGGAAGGTAGGAGAGGAAGTTTAGAAACTGGGAAACTGTCTAGAAAGGGAATACCTGAGCTGAAGTTCATAAAGAACTTGAGACATAGACTTACCAATGGGATACCAAAAAGATTGAACTCCAGCATGCCAGGGATGGACCACTTAAGGTCATTCCAGGTGGCAGCATTGTCTCCTAGCCAATGGGCTGCAAACTTGCCAGATCCAGCAAAGGTAGAACGGGTTATAATAAAGCTCCTATTATTCTGGAACACAGTCTTGACAGCTCTAGAAAGGAAGAAAGAGTTAAGAAGTCAGTGTGTGGCCTTGGTATGTCTGAGTTCATGGGATACAGCAACAATACCAAGGATCTATTGATAAAAAAAAATAAAGATGTCCCATTTTTCTCTACTAATCCTCTTCCAATGAATCTATAGGGTTACTAGGAACTAAAAGCTCCTTTAAAAATGTTTATGCTGGTGAAAGGGACTCAAAGGTTTCTGAAACAGGAACAATGTATAATTACTTAGGATTTAGCATAAGTTTACATGATTGCTTAAGATTTAACATAATATTAAGAGGTCCAAAGTGACTAATATCAAAATATAGCCTGAGGGAGAAATATGGTGGAATAGCACTGATCATTGAAGTCTATTGTCTTGTATTGGTTAGTTAAAACATACATCAAAGGAATTCTAAAACAGCTACAGTTATCGAGAAGAACAATAGTTTGTTAATGAGAGCAAAATGGTATTTAAAGTGGGAAAAGTGGAACAGAAAAATCTACATAAGTCAGTGATACTCCATTACATTTTTTTATTTGAAGTTCTCTCTTAATTAACATGCCTGAGGGAAGCTAAGAAGGTCAGTGTCAGCAAGCTTAGCAGGTCAAGTGCCACCTCATTCACATTAAGTATCAAATTGACTGTGGCCAGGAGTTCTGGTTCCAATGACATCTTTAAGTGTTTGAGAGAAGTTACAGATTATTTACCATGCAAAATAATTAGGCCATGGGTTGCATAAGCCTCATGGCAAACACAAGCCTAGCACACTGAGAAAGTCTCTCTGAGCTATCTTCCAATAAATGCATTGCTTTATTTTCAGAGATTTTATGTTCACCAAACACCATCACTAATTCCAAGAATGCCCAAAACAGATTTGAAAAGGCTAGTAACCAGAGGACCTCAGTATCTTTAAGATGTTAAAGTTAGATGCATATATACATGTATGAGTCTAAGAGAGTTATTTCAGGGGTCAGGTGGTAGTGCACCTGGTTAAGCAAATACATTATAATGCATGAGGACTCAGGTTCAAGCCCCTGGTTCCCACCTGCAGGTGGAAAGCTTCATGAGTGGTGAAGCAGGGCTGCAAGTTTCTCTCTCTCTTTATATTCCCTCTCAATTTCTCCCTGCTTCTATGCAATAACAAATACATAATAAATATTTTAAAAGAAAGTGATTTTTAAACATATACTAAATTGAACTTATATTAAAACTGAACTTATGAGTAGCCCTTTTGGAATTGCTTAAGTAGAAACACTGTATTCACTTTCTTGAAATAAAAATAATACTATTTAGTTAGTTAGTTAGCTAGTTATTGCCATTAGAGCTTCACCACTCCAGACTAACTTATTTCAGATAGAAAGGGATAGATACAGAGAAACACAGACAGAAAGGGAAAGATACCACAGCACCAAAGCTTCCCCCTATGTGGTGGGGACCAGGCTTGAATCTGAGTCATGTGCAAAGCAAAGTAGATACCTCCCCAGGTGAACTATCTTGCTGGTCTAAGGAAACGATATTATAAATCTGTATATATACATATGTGTGTGTGTGTGTGTACTCTCATAAGTCACTAAAACATTTGTATTTTAAAGTTGAAACTCTATACAAATGCTTAAAAACTTTTACCTTATACTAATTTTTCAACAGCTTCCAAGAAGGCTGCAATTATAACCAAGACTTTGCTAAACACTGAATATGCTTTTTTGGTCTGACTTCTTGTCACAGTTGTAGTCACTAAATTCTTGATGCTATTTCCTCACTATTGAATTGGAGCCCAGTGAGGGCAACCAGAGAGTGAGCTCTGCTAGTGGTTCAACTGGAGTGTGAGCCTGCTTTGTTTTGCTATACATGTAAGCTGGGTTCTAGACCCAGGCCCACCTCAGTGGAAGAAGCATCAGTACTCTAGTGTCTTTCTCTCTCCCTCTCTTGAAAAATTCAACCTATGACTTTAGCGATCATACATATAAAACATTTGGAATCTTCACAGAAATACCAGTATAGCACAGGAAAAGGATAGTAAACCAGTATCTGAAACCTTAAAGCACATGAAGTCTTTAATTTACTTCTACTTAATTATGTTAAATCATATTACTGTAATTTACCAGACATAGTCTGGTCTACCCAATGTATCCCCGAGGAAAATACCTGGGTCTTTGACTCAAGTAGAAACTGACTTAAAATTGTTTTTACTATTTATTAGATAGTTGACATTGTTCAGATTACTTCTCTTCCAGCCTTCTATTCATTCACTCACTCTTTCATTTATACCTTCCACAGGCAAGTATGAAATGACTTCATCCACATGTTACAAGTAGTGTTTTCAGTGATTTAACAATGATAACGATAATTATATATTTTTTTCTGAGTTCTTAAAAATAACACTCTGACACCTGGGACCTAGCAAGACCATGTAACTTGGATCATGTCCTAAGGCCATAGAAACCATGTCCTTACTCTGCTGTGGAGATGGCCATGGAGTAGCCATAGAGATTGTGGACATCATACTGCTTGCCCCAGGTCTGCACTGCATCCAGACACAGAGTCTTGCTGAATAGGTACCCATCCAGCACTCCTGGGAACAAAGAGGGGTCAGTCAGTGAGAGTCCAAGAAGCAGATTCTCTGTTCCCTGACTATCACAGAACCAACAAGTGTGCTCCCAGGACTACCATTTACTGTGGACATCCTCCAATTGGTCATACAGCTTCCTTATTCTTAGATGGTTTGCACTTGGGTTAGTTTCTCTGGGCTCACCTATGTATGTTCTACCACTTTCACAGTCATGGAACTGACTACAGGCAGGCATTTGAAAGCAAGGAGACTCTGGTAGATTGGAGGTTCTATCTGAATTGTTTGAACTGAGATAAAGTAAGTGATTCAAGAAGAGAAATAGCAGCTGAAAGTGCACATGAATTTCTCACCCCCAGTTTTCATGAGCCAGATAAATGATGATTATCTAATCTCATTTATCTACCTTTTACTCTTCCCATAGTTCCCTGTATCAGATACAAATTGCCTGTGGGTCTTAACTCTAGAAATAGTTTCTTGAGGATTATTTACTTCTAACCTATAAACTTTCTAATTCATACTGCATAGTAAGTTCAGACTAATATATCCATCCGATTTGACTTATAATTCCCTCTTACTTAAACTGGAATAGCTGCTAACATTAAACAATAGAGGGTGATATGTTTTGCCTTTCATCCAAGTCCCTCAACATCTGATTCTTATCCATCCCATTTTCTACTGGGGTGCTTCATTAGACACTAGCAGTCTAACAGGTTACGTTCTCGTACTATTCTTTAATTTATTGTCTTATTTGTGACTAACAGTGGTTTACAAGTTTGTAAGATGACATGGTATAGTTCCACACTACATCCACTACCAAAACTTTGTGCCCTCACCCTACCAATGATAACAACCACAGTTCTCATAAAGTCTTAGAGACAGTTTGCTTACTTTTTTTTTTGCAAGCTTATTTGTTTATATTTTATAACATTGAGTGACATTACAGAACACATGGTAAAAGTTATGGGATATATATATTCTATGAAGTAATATTCTACTATCATAAATGTTACTATTATGTCCTTGGGGAGAAAATGGAAGAAACTGAAGGTGATTATGAAGATAACAAGGGTGAAGTAACTAAAGAAATGAAACACAACTGCTAGATGGTTTTGCTCACGCATGGAATCTAGAGAACTGAAATACACTCTTTTCTTAATCGAAAGACAATTTGTTCACGAGCTTCTAGCTTCCTTCAAACTTCAGTAAATGCCATGCTTCCAGAGTTACAACCCAAGAGATTATGCTCAGTGAGAACTCCCTATAATCATACTCCCTGACTTTGAGCTCACAAGCCTTGGTTTCTGGCTTCCACTTATGCTATGGCTTATAGCTACTCTCCATAGTCTTCATGTAATCACTCTTGATCTTCATATGAAGACCACCATTGATTATTGGGTCTGCCTCTGCCAACCTCTGACGTACTGACAGTACACATATGAGAGCAACATAAACTAACCACTAGACTCTATTTTCGGAACTTCATTCTCTCTGGGTTTTTCCTATAAGCAGACCTCTGGTGGTGGGAACTATATGGAATTGGACCCTTTTATCTTACAATATTGTTCATGATTATTAAATGACTAATATAAATAAATAAATAAATATAAAACACCAGAAAAGCATTACCACTTTTACCAGATTAACCACAAGGACTTACTGGGAGTGAATGGTGGATAGTTCAGATTGTCTGTAGAACATCCTGTAAGGGAACCATCAACAAAATTGGAGACTTCATTCATATCCTACAAGACACAAGCAAAGCAAGCTTAAAAAAAAAAAGGCATTGTGTGGAGTTGTACCCCTCTTATCCTATGGTTTTTGTCAGTGTTTCCTTTTCTATAAATAAAAATTCAAAAAGAAAAGATCAGGAGGAAATGTTATAGCAAGGAAGAGAGAACAAAGCTGATAACAAAAATGAGACAAAGCTTGCTGATGTTCAGGAAGGTCTGGGCTAATATGTAGGCTATGGACACCTGAAGTTCTTATACAGAAATTGCTTCTGTATCAAAGTGTAGATATCCTGTTAATAATCTTGTATATGTTCACTGGTTCTTCTGTTAGTCACCTGTTGTTCCAATGCCAATAAATGTTATTTGTTTAATTTAAAAAAGTTACTGTGTCTCCTTATGTTATATGTTTGTGGTCTCTTTTTCCCTTTTGGGAACTAGAGAAATTATTTCAGACAGAAATTAGTATATACATCAAAAGAAATAGATGTTCCTATCTTCTCTGCTCATTGTAACTTTCATGGAGGAAGGTCTTAAAATTAATTCTCCTCAGTGATTATATGTCTGCACATACTAAAAATGAAAAATATCGAAATACATTGCATGAGAAAAGATTTTGAATTATATAGTTCCATACACATCAACATATTCTCTCTCTCTCTCTTTATTTTTTATTGCCACCAGGGTTATTGCTAAGGTTCAGTGCCAGCATTACAAATCCTCTACTCTTGGCAGCCATTTTCCTTTTTTTTTTTCTTTCTAGTTTTTATTAGATAGGACAGAGAGAAATTGAGAAGGGAGAGAAAGACAGAAACCTGCAGAAATGCTTCATTGCTCATAAAGCAGACCCCCTGCAGGTGAGGACCTGTTCTCAAACCCAGGTCCTTACACTTGGTATTATGTGCACTTAACCAGGCACATCACCACCCATCCCCCAGAATATTCATTCTTTATTTAACTAGATACAGTTGTGTGTGCAAATATAAAAATACATACTGGGAAATATTATGCATGTATAAACTATTGTATTTACTGTTGAGTGTAAAACACTAATCCCCCAATAAAAATAACAATAATAAAAACATAGCAACAACAAATGCTAAAGAGGCTGTGGGGACAAAGGAACCCTCCTGCACTACTGGTGGGAATGTAAATTGGTCCAACCCCTGTGGAAAGCAGTCTGGAGAATTCTCAGAAGGTTAGATATGGACCTACCATATGACCCTACAGTTCCTCTACTGGGGATATATCCTAAGGAATAAAACACACCCATCCAAAAGGATTTGTGTATACCTATGTTCATAGAAGCACAACTTGTAATAGTCAAAACCTGGAAGCAACCCAAGTGTCCAACAACAGATGAGTGGCTGAGCAAGTTGTAGTCTATAGACACAATGGAATACTACTCAGTTATCAAAAATGGTGATTTCACCATTTTAAGCCCATTTTGGGCTTGAAGAAATCATGTTGAGTGAAATAAGTCAGAAACAGAAGGATAAATATGGGGTGATTTTAAAAAATGCATACATGAAAAGAGAGTCAGAAGACAAAACACTTGAGGGGTCCAGAAGACACATGCCAAAACATCGATGATAAATGTATTTGGCTGATATCACTGCAGACAATTTTTCCTTTCATAATTTTATCTCTCTGCACTGCTTAAAATTTCTACACTTTCCTTATAAGTAGAAGGGAAAAAAGCCCTCAACTACACATCTTTCTATATACTGTTGAGCATTCATGGCTTTGCAGTTGTTTTCATGTAATAACACTGAGACACTTGTCTGCACTGTCGCCACGATTTTCCATGCACCTGAGGAAATCACTTGGATCAGTTTGCCCAGTGTGTTCTCCTGAAAAAGCCCTGCACTCACCATGGAACAATCTGTGCCCTTTGAGGCAACTTAAGTCATGTGGGACTTATTTTATTTTTACTTCAATTCTTTCTTTTGTAAAACAAAATCAAGTGGAATTTAAGGGGGGACAGATATGAGTTAACTGCCAGTTCCAACAATCATATTTCTACTCAAAGCTTCATGTCTTGGTGGTATTATTTGAATAGTGTATCAGGGCACACTTGGAATTACTGTCATGCTTGTTTTTCTCTTCCTTTGTAAGCCTTGGGCTCCATGACTCAGTGTTATAGATATACACACTGTGAATATTTGTTACCTAATGAACAAAATATTATTAAGAACTCAACATCCGAGGCTAGAGAGATGGCTCAGCTAGTAGGGCACATGTCATCCCGTGCATGAATCCCAGGTTTGAGCCACAGGAGATGCTATGTCATCTCTCCCTTCCTTACTCTGTCTATCTGAGTGAGAAAAAGCAGCCCAGGTTCACCCAATAGAGTAGACACAATACAGTGCACAGCCTCTCTGCCCCCATCAGCAGGTGGAAAGCTTCATGAATGGTGGAGCAATGCTTCAAGTGTCTCTTTTCCTATTTCTCTCTGCCTCTCTCTCTCCTTCTCATAGCTACATGAAAGAGAGAGAGAGAGAGAGGAATAATGGAGGTTCAGAGTTGTGGTATCACATATGTATAAGACTCTAGCTCCATTTAAAAAAGCAAAAACATTTTAAGAACTCACAATCCATATTCCGTCATACTGCACTTGATTATGAAAACGTTGACATTCGTCTGTCCACCAGGTGGTGCACTGGGGGTTGGTATAATCAGGAAATACTGTTCTCCCAGGCCAGACCTGCAAAAGCATTCATCAGAGAAAATCATATGAATCAAAAGTCAAATAGAGTATTTTGCAAAGAGGCTTCTGATGTGATTATGATCATAGTTACCCAGACCCAGTTCATTCTCAGGAAGTGAAACAACTGAGATAGAATAAATGTCTAGAGGAGTTAAATTGTCATTTTGGGGGGTCCTATTTAAAGTAAGTGGTCATGGGGGTCGGGCGGTAGCGCAATGAATTAAGTATACATGGCGCAAAGCGCAAGGACCAGTGTAAGGATCCTGGTTCAAGCCCCTGGCTCCCCACCTGCAGGGGAGTTGCCTCACAGGCTGCGAAGCAAGTCAACAGGTGTCTTTCTCTCCCCCTCTCTATCTTCCCCTGCTCTCTCCATTTCTCTTTGTTATAATCAACAATGATGACATCAGTAACAACAACAATAATAACTACAACAATAAAACAACAAGGGCAACAAAAGGGAAAACAAATAAATAATAAAAAATAATAAAATAAAAAATAAAATAGGTGGTCATATGTTTTCTCATCTTCACCTCTGGGCTCAGTCTTCCCTCTCACTTCTCCTAGTCCTAGCTCTCAAGCGGTAATGAGGGAGAGAACTAAGCAGATTTTAACAGTCCTATTACAAGCAAGGGGTTGAAATCATCAGTTCTTCTTCTCCATTACTTTCCTATCCGAGTCCTCACTAAGCACTCAAGAGAGCAAGAGCCTTACAAGGGATCCCGTCAGGAAGAAACAGCTGAGAAGATATTGGAGACCCATTCCACCATGGTGGAAGACTTATATTGGTGGGAGAATTGGTGTGCAGACACCAACTTATTATGGAGGGATGGCAAATTGTACTGAGGTGAGAAAAACTGTCTTTTAAGTCATTATTTACCTAGTAAAACATTAAAAATTATATATTTGGGGGAGCGGGCAGTAGCGCAGAGAGTTAAGTGAATGTGGCATGAAGCGCAAGGACCAGCAGGAAGGATCCCAGTTAGAGCCCCCGGCTCCCCACCTGCAAAGGGAGTGATTTCACAAGCGGTAAAGCAGGTCTGCAGGTGTCTATCTTTCTCTCCCCACTCTGTTTTCCCTTCCTTTCTCTCGATTTTTCTCTGTCTTATCCAACAACAATACAATACAATAACAAAATGGCAACAAAAGGGCAACAAAATGGAAAAAATGGCCTCCAGGAGCACTGGATTCGTAATGCAGGCACCGAACCCCAGTATAACCCTGGAGGCAGAGAAAACAAATATATATATATATTTTTTTTTAAAGAAGTAAATTGACCAGCAGATAAGACCTTTCTGGAAAACAAAGATGAATAAACATCTGAGGAAGAAACTCACATTTGTTGAATACCACAGAGAGAGATAGAGAGGAGTGAAACAGAGCCAGTGGATTTACCAAGAAGGAACTGGTACCCTTTGTCAGTAAACTGACCTGCTTAACCACCTGTGAAGTGACTCCCCTGCAGGTGGGGAGCCGGGGGGGCTCGAACCGGGATCCTTATGTTGGTCCTTGGCGCTTAGCACCATGTGCACTTAACCCGCTGCTATAGCCCCACCACTGACTTAAGTTTATTCTTAGCAAGCTCAGTGTGGTGGCAAACACACTTCCGACTCAAGGTTACAGAATTAGTGTGAAACTCTAACAAAAATATCCCATCCTTTATAGATTTGTAACAAAGAAATTCCACAAAAAAGGGGCCGGGTGGTGGTGCATCTGGTGGAGCATACATGTTACAATGCACAGGGATCCAAGTTTGAGCCCCAGTCCCCACCTGCAGGGGGAAGCTTTGCAAGTGGTGAAACAGTGCTGCAGGTGTCTCTCTGTCTCTCTTCCTTTCTATCCCCCCTTCCCTCTCAATTTATGACTGCCGCTATTCAATAAATAAAGACAATAAAAATTAAAAAGTAAACAAAAAAAGAAATAAATTCCACAGTAAGCTCAAGTCAGCAAAACGCATGATGGATACATCTGGAGAACAGTTGTGGGATCACAGCAGAATATTGATTACATAGGGCAAATACCCAATGGCATGTCCATCGATTTTCTCAAGACAAGTACAATATTTTCCCCATTCTACTAACTAATCTCAGGTAGGGAATGTCTCCGAAGGTCAGCAATGTCATATCATTTCCCATCTGCTCCTGTACAATGGGTTTCCCGGAGGGGAAGGCTCTGGCTTCCCCCAACACCCGGTCATTTCTGGAAATCCAAGAAGATGTCAGCCTTACAGAGTGATGGAGAAAATATAGTTAGTGCTAATCTAACACAGGCATCAGCCCAGAATACCAAAATGTATCTATTATATTAGATGTTCCCCTAACAGAAAAGATCTGGGAATGAAGGGATTGTACAGGGGAATTTGGTGGGTATTTGAGAAAGGGTGGATGAGGAAAAGTTTATGGCCAGCACATGCAAGTCATATGAAGTATAAACACACACACACACAAGCATGCACACATGCACACGCACACACATGCACACCCCACTGCTATAGCCACTCATCCAGTCCCAAACACCCCCACGAACTTACCTCTCCAATGAGTGGAGTCATTCCATCAGAAGCATTCACCCACACTTTCAGCCTGGAACCCCGGTCATAAGGGCCATAGGGATTACTTGCAGAAGAATTGTTGGAGATGGCTGGATCCTAAGAAGGAGGAAGGGGAGGAAATAATGTAGATTTTCAACTAGAGGCACTGAAAAGAGGCTGAGAGATGAGGGGCGGACTGTAGGTGTATATAAGGTAGAGCAAATCTCTAGTCAAGGGTGGGAGGGAACACGAAAAATGGCATATACCAAGATGATCACCAGTTTCTGCCCATTGTTGTGCAACTCCTTGGCAAAATCTGGGAAGCCCCTGTATGCTACTGGATTATAAGTGAAGTCCTTCCTCCCGTCCATGTAATCAATATCAGCATGCTGGACATCCTGGAAGGATAAAGCAAGGTTTCCATTTAGAATCTGGGTATTTCCCTGTGCAAAGCAAACAGAAAGTGTCATAGTCAGTGTCCACTGATCCCCACTGACTCCATGCAGAGTTCTGGACACAGTTTTTAATCCATGCCTGGCTGAATCCGACTACTTCTTTTCTAAGAGTGATCTCAAAAGCAAGTGGACATTTGCCCATCAAGTTGACAATTTTATTCCACTTTTCTGGTGGGCTCACAAAGCATTCAAGGCCAGTCTAAGAACCAGCCTATAATAAGAACAAGTCACTAAAGATATATATATATAATCATGCCCACTAGGTAATCCTGCTCCATCTATACCATAAAAGAGAAAAAGATACACCTCCCTTCCTTACCCTTTCTCTTTCATTCAGCCCTCTCGGCATTTATTCTACCCTAATTCTACCTCTGTGGAAGTCACACAGCCCAGAATGAAAATCACAGGACCTAACTATTTGTCTCCAAACCAGCGTAATTGCGAAGCAAAAGGGGACTATTCCAGACTGTTGGGTACTTCTTCTTGTCTATACAACCTCTTTTATTTTATTATCTTTATTTCTTTATTGGATAGAGGCAGAAATCAAGAGGGGAGGGGGGGATAGGGAGGAAGTGAGGCACCCTACTTCACCACTTGCAAATCTTTTCCCCTGCAGATGGGGACTCAGGAACTCAAACCCAGGTCTTTGTGCATTGTAACATGTGTACTCTACCAGATGCACCACTGCCTTGCCCGCACAGTCGCTCTTCCCATTATATAACAGACATACTCCAAGTCAGCCAGGAAAAACATATGCCTATGCTGTTATGGTCATGTACTATATCTTTTGCTCACCTAAAACAAAGCAGAAGATGCTTTAAGGACCCAAATAAAATACCTTTTACTTGGTAAAGCACCTGGTTGAGCGCACATGTCACAATGTGCAAGGACCTGGGTTTGAGACCCCAGTCCCCACCTGCAGGCGGAAAGCTTTGTGAGTGGTAAAGCAGTGTTACAAGGGTCTCTCTGTCTCTCCCCCTCTCTATCATCCCCTCTTCTTGATTTCTGGCTGTCTCTATGCAATAAATAAATAAGGATAATAAATTTTTTTTTTGTACAATGTAGTCAACATCCACTAAGTATAAGAAAAATTTACTGATGAAGTATGTGGTAAGACAGAGTCCAAACCAGATTGTTCCTTAACCCCCAAAAGTGTGGCCTGTAAATACTAGTTCTTGCTGAAAAAAATCCACTTCTGGTAGGGGTAGGAGGGAGGGAGGAAGCAGAACTTAGTGCTGATGTATAGATGTGGAACCATACCCCTATGATTTTATAATCTTGTCTACCACTATTAAAACATTAATAAAAACTAAAAATAAAATAATAATAAAGGAAACATTTCCTTGAAGAAATGGTGGAACCACCCAAATGAAGTCTAGCATTCTGAATATAAAAACCTTTTTTTTAATTGTATGTATTTGTAAAAGATTTATTTACTTTAATGACAGAAAGATAAAAATGCAAAAAAGACATCGGCACTATTCATTTCTGGTGTATGATAAGGCTAGAGTTGATCCTGAGACTTCTAAGGCCTTACTTACGTGAATTGAGTTCACTATCCACCCCCACAAGCACTACACACAATTTTCAAAGACACACACACGTATATTTTAAACTGAGCAGGAAGAAATCAAGCAGGTGTCCTTGTTCCCCAGAACTTTTTTTTTTCAATTTTGGATGATATTTCAGTCTTACTCACACAAGGAATCTGTGCTGCCCGGTTTCTGTTCACAACTGCTTTCATGTTATCCAGGGTTTCATAATCGTAACGACTGAGCTGAAATCCAAGTGCCCAGTATGCAGGTAGGAATGGCCGCCCAATGAGCTAAAAGAAATATATGAAACGATAGCTAGCAAGGACTAGAATTTAATAAAATAATTCCTGAACTTTGGTTTGAAGGCATGGGCCTCACTCCATTTTCCAGCAGATTCTCAAATAAGTGTTAGAAAGTCATGTCTAATGATGGGCCTAGACCTCTAACAGATCCCTCTCACCACTGTCACTGGTCATCTCCATCAGGAACAACACAATGGACCCCTTTGTGGGCTCCTATAAGACCTTGCCCTCAGTGTGGATCAACAATGGTAGTGAATGTTCCATTCTCCAAAGGGAGGTTGGACAACATATTCTACCTGTTACCCGAAGAAGATGAATCCTGAAATTAGTGCAGCCTGTAATGTTCCTAGCTGTGACCATAGAATGCGAGCTCAGACCAACAGGGATGCAGAGGTTACATAAGCTCCTATGCTAAATATGGGCCCCAGATCAAATCAGTGGGGTTTATAGTTAACTATATTTATATATACTTTTCCAATGTTTAGGAACTACTCTCTTCCCTGATCCAGCTTTCTAGTCCTCTTTCCAACTCTGACACCATCTTCCCAGACAATACCACCTGCATATTAGATGTCAGGCTCAGGCAAAAACTAGTAAAGTCATGGGTCCTTGGAATATACCTAAAATATATCTACTAGCTATTTCCAAAACAAAGACGCCAAATCTTTGTCTGCAATAGTCATGCCTTTAGATTCATGATTAGACAACAATTTGTTCTGCTTTATATGTTAACTCTTTTTCAGCTACCAGGTTCCAGATGCTACAATAATGTCAACCTGACTTGCCTGGGCAGACAACCCCATTAATGTTTCCTGGAGCCCTGCTTCCCCAGATCCCTGCCCTACTAGAAGAAGAGAGACAGGCTGGGAGTATGGATCAGCCTGCCAATGCTCATGTTCAGCAGAGAAGCAATTACAGAAGCCAGACCTTCCACTTTCTGCACCCCATAATGATCCTGGGTCCATATTCTCAAAGGGATAAAATATAAGAAAGCTATCAAGGGAGGGGATGGGATATGGAGTTCTGGTGGTAGGAATTATGTTGAACTATACCCCTCTTATCCTATGGTCTTGTCAATATCTCCATTTTATAAATAAATATCTAAAAAAAGAAAGTCACATCTGCTTTTCTAACTTTTTTCCACACCCTTGAGTGCTGGGCCAATTTGTAAGAGCTTTAGAGCAGCTACTTGTAATAGATTATTTCTGTGAGCCACATTACATAATAAGTTTACTTTTATTTGTACTATTTAGAATTTTTATCAGCCATAAAATAAAATCACCTGTTACCCCTTTTTTTTTATGAAATTATGAGTAAGAGACAGACCCAAAAGCAACACTCTATCATATAAGGTGTACTGTGGCATGTGTGTGTGTGTGTGTGTGTGTATTATGTTTTTCTTATTCTTTAGTTCCAGCAACCTAACCCAGGGTCTCACATATCACATATGCAGAGCAAGTAATCTCCCACTAATCACCTGACCAACCCATGAATTTACCTCCAAATATTCTTGAACAACTTGCTCTGGGTTTTCTCCCAAGAACACATAGAAGTCAAAAATGCCCCCGATGATGCGGTATGTGATGGCTGGGGTGGGCTGGAGGGTTATCTCTTCAAAGTTTAAAAAGAGAGAGAGAAAAGAAAAATTAGAATCAACTCTAGAGTTATAATTACCATATTTTTTGCCAGAGGATCACCAATTATCTGAACATTGATAAAAAAAAAAAATCATAATGCCTTGTGTTTCATGCACAAAGAGACAAATTAATGATATCAATCTCACAGCCCATGAAACCCAAGGCATCTGCTGTGTGGCAGAGATAATTACAGATGACTGAGGTGTGTTAACATTCTGTGCCAGTCTTTCATACATGAGGATCAGTTTCATAAAAGGATTTGAAACTTCCTGCATTAGCAAAGATATTTTAGGGTGAAGACATATGAGTGTTTGAAATCCCTTCTCAAGTTAAAAAAAAAGTCTCTCCAGAGAAAATGGTTTTTTGATAAGTCCCTCTCCTAGAACATCTCTGATCTTCACTGTGACAACACAATGGCATGACACCCAACTAGACTCAATAATATGATGTCTCTGGGAAAAAAATGTTCAAAGTCATTGTCAGAAAATGCAAAGATAGTCTCCTGTGAGACTATCATACACCAGAAACAACAGTAACAACAACTGATGGAGAGGTTGTGGGGGCAAAATAACCCTCCTGCACTGCTGGTGGGAATGTAAATTAGTCCAACCCCTATGGAGAGCAGTCTGGAGAACTCTCAGAAAGCTGAAAACAGGCCTACCCTATGACTCTGCAATTCCTCTCCTGGAACTATATCCTAAGGAACCAGACACACACATCCAAAAAGATCTGTGTATATTATGTTCACAGCAACACAATTTGTAATAGCCAAAACCTGGAAGCAACCTAAGTGTCCAACAACAGATGAGTAGCCGAGAATGTTGTGGTCTAGTTACACAGTGGAATACTACTTTGCTATTTCAAATGATAAATTCACCTTCTTCACCTCATATTGGATGGAGCGTGAAGGAATCATGTTAAGTGAGACAAGCCAGAAAGAGAATGAATATGGGATGATACCACTCATAGACAGAAGTTGAGAAATAAGAACAGAAGGGAAACACAAACTAGAACTTGGAATGGGTTTGGTTTTTTGCAACAGAGTAAAGGACTCACGGTGTGTGTGGTGGTGAGTGGGTTCTGGTGCCTGATGGTGGAGGAGAACCTAGGTAAGGGGTTAGAGTGCTATGCAGAAACTGAGAGGCTGAGTAAGTTGTGTTATATATACACAATGAAATACTACTCAGCTGTTAAAAATGGTGACCTTCTTTACCCCATCTTGGTTGGAGCTTGAAGAAATTATGTTAAGTAAGATAAGTCAGAAGCAAAAGGGTGAACACGAGATGATCTCACTCATAGACAAAAGTTAAAAAACAAGTTCAGAAGGAAAACCACTAAACAGAAGTTGGGCTGGAGTTGGTGTATTGCACCAAATTAAAAGACTGGGGTGAGGGGAAGGGTTCAGGTCGTGGAACATGACAGCAGAGGAGCACCTAGTGGGGGTTGTATTGTTATGTGGAAATGTTATGCATGTACAAACTATTGTATTTTCCTGTTGACTATAAACCATTAATCCCCCAATAAATTAAAAAGTAAATAAATAACCCTGCCCCACTAGGGAAAGAGAGAGGCAGGCTGGGAGTATGGATCAACCTGTCAGTGCCCATGTTCAGCAGGGAAGCAACTACAGAAGCCAGACCATCTACCTTCTGCAATCTACAAGGACCTTGGGTCCATACTCCCAGAGGGTTAAAGAAGAGGAAAGCTATCAGGGAGGAAAGGGGATGGGATACAGAGTTCTGGTGGTGGGAATTGTGTGGAATTGTACCCCTCTTATCCTATGGTTTTGTTAGTGTTTCCTTTTTATAAATAACATTACATTGAATTAAAAATAATAAATAAATAAAACTAAATATATAACCAATAATATAATATATTATATAATATATAATAATAATATAAACCTAAAGGTTATATATTATTATATAACATTTGCATACACAAAAAGAAAGCCAAGAAATGTTACACACATACCAAGTACTGTGATTACTATCTACTATAAACCACTAATTCCCCCAATGATTTTTAAGTAAAATAAAAATAGTAATATGAAAAAAAGAAACTCTGAGATTTGGATCTTACCGGTGCAAATACAGAAAAAAGTTGAAAAAATTTAGCACAGTCTAGAATCTTCAAAGACAGAGAAACTAGCCACCCCATGAAATATTCTCCTGTTACACTATTTGGTCTTAAACAATCTGTTCTTACTTTGTATGAACTTTGTGACTCATTCCACTTTACTTTTGTAACCTCAGAGTGTCAGACTATAGCATCTATCTGCTCAGTCCTAAATCCTGGTTGGCTCAGTATCTGCCATCATTATGTCCAGAACCGCTGACTGTTGCATATTCTAGTTAGTGTTAACACCTTACAAGATCCAAGTCTGATCAAAGATGACTAAGACTAAACTGGTAGAAACTGTATCCGAGTGGATAAGGGTTGGTTATTTTACCTCTATAGTATAGTTATTTTACCTCTGTAGTAGCAAACATTTCAACAAAGGCAAACTAAGCCAAGAACACAATAAGCTAGAAGAGAAACCCTACTTGTAGGTCAACAGTTAATGGAATGGGGAGGGACAGGATGCACACAGACATCTAAGTTACGACTCAATCATTCCTAAAGGACTCCATTTTTCTAGTCATGATGTTGTAAAAAAAAAAAAAAATTACTGAAAATGACACATGTGCTTTTATCCACTGAATATGCTTTCAGGTCTTACCCATGGCATTGCTGTTCATCAAAAACACTCCAAAAGACAATCCACTAGCATCTTCTAGGCACAGGAAGAATGTCTGTGTGCCATACAGGTTAGTTCCATCCTGCAGAAAGATAGGCGAAAGCTAAAAATTTACAGTCTATTAATCTAAACCCCACCTGGTGGGAAATACCTTAGAAAATTAGCTGTGGGGAGTCGGGCTGTAGAGCAGTGGGTTAAGCGCAGGTGGCGCAAAGCACAAGGACAGGCGTAAGGATCCCGGTTCGAGCCCCAGCTTCCCACCTGCAGGGGAGTCGCTTCACAGGTGGCGAAGCAAGTCTGCAGGTGTCTACCTCTCTCTCTCTCTGTCATCCCCCTCCTCTCTCCATTTCTCTCTGTCCTGTCCAACAACAATGACAACAATAATAACTACAACAATCAAACAACAAGGGAAACAAAAGGGAATAGATAAATAAAATAAATATTAAAAATAAGAAAATTAGCTGTGTGAATGATGTAAACAACTGATGGGGAGGGCAGACAGTGGTGCACCTGGTGGAGCACACACATCACCAAGCACAAGGACCAAGATCTGAAGCCTCGCTCCCTATCTGCAGGAATGGGGGATGTTTCACAAGTGGTGAAGCAAGTCTGCAGGTGTCTTTCTTTCTCACTTCCTCTTTACCTCCTCTGGTTACAATTTCACGCTGTCCTATCAGGGGAGCTATCAGGTGAGGGGATGGGATATGGAGATCTGGTGGTGGGAATTATGTGGAGTTGTACCCCTCTTATCCTATGGTTTTGTTAATGTCTCCTTTTTTAAATAAATTTTAAAATTTTTAAAATGAAAACAAAAACAGTTAAAAATGACCACCAGGAAAAGTGAATTCTGGCTCCAGCCATATCCTTGGAGGTGATTTCAAAAATAACAATAAAAATAATAAAATAAAATAAAATAATTGACAGGGAACTCACCGCCAAAGAAGACATTAATAAATCTTTAAAATAAAGAATCTATACTTGACTGATGGGAATTAGCAGTAAGTGTTTATTTTTGGCATTTACTATTATCCCATTTTAAATAATAAGAAACTGGAGACACAGTTTTAACTTGCCCAGAACCACATAACTAGAGAGTAGCAGTACCAGAAAGTCCCACTCAAAAATCTCACTCCTAACCACCACACTGCAGCTCTCAGAGTGACTTTAAGGAGTGGATGCTAGTCACTGGCCCAACCTAAAAGCTTACAGCATTGGGAGTTGTGTCCCTGGCAAATAGGGACCAGGTCTTCCAGTTCATGTCAAGGCGGTACTGCTGGTGCACATGTTCTCCTAACCCATACACGTTAGCACTAGGCAGGCGGATGGAGAACTGTAGGAACTGATCACTGAACTGGAGAGGCCCGATGCTGGAGTCAATCCTAGACACAGGAGGGAAACAGGTAGGTGGGCAACAGAGCAGAAAGAACACCCTATCTTTATAGCTCAAGCACAAGGTACCCTCTGATTAATTCCTTGACCTTTAGGAACAGTTTTTCTTGTGACACCAAAAGATTGGGAGCTTTGAAGACAGGTGCCATCCATTATAAAAATTGTGTGTGTATGTGTGTGTGTGTGTGTGTGTGTGTGTGTGTGTGTGTGAGAAAGAGAGAGAGAGAGAAAGAGATTAGAGCCAGGCTGCAGTGCACCTGGTTAAGTACTCACATTACAGCGTGCAAGGACCAGGGTTCAAGTCCCTGGTCCCCACCTGCAGGGAAAAAGCTTTACAAGTGGTAAAGCTAGGCTGCAGAGTCTCTCTGTCTCTCTCCTTTTCTATCTCCCCTCTCTCAGTTTCTCTTGGTCTCTGTCCAATAATAAATAAATAAATAAAATTTTAAAAGAGAGACAGTGTTCATAGAACATTACTCTGCCATGTATGGTGCACATACTTAAGGCACACATTCCACCACTGAGCCACTCCCTGGCTCCTGGCACATTTGATAGACTTCTCATCCAGACATCCTACCACAGAACCAGAAGACTACGCTTCTGTTATAATATATGCTCCCTAAATAGTTACTGGTGGCTGTGTGAGTAAATGGACAGAGGAAACACAAAGAGCAATAAAAGGAAGAAAGTACATGAGAGGCAAGCACAGGTACCCATGGGAGGCAGGGAGTCTGGTCACCATGTGGGCAAGGCCACGTAAAGGTTCAACACTGAAATACATCTTTGCTCAGGCTTTCCAGCCTCCCTCTCACATAACTATCCTCTTCTAGATCCACAGATATGCCCTCAAAACTTACAGAGTACGTCGGTTGCTTTTCCTGACCACTTTGATGCTAAAAGGTGTTTGTGAGACCTCAACAGTGTAGTTCAAATTAGAAGCAGCACTTCCTGTGAAGGGTTTCACCTGCTCGTGAGGAACTTCAAATCTGTTTTGGTTTCGGTCAGTTAACTGTCCAGAGGCAGCAAGGAGAAAACAGTCAACATAAGAAACATCCCAACCAATGCCTGTGCTTCCCAGTAACTCTGCAAACAGTATTGGAACACAGTCATGGATTCAGTGGGCAGAAATGACAGGCCCCAGTCTAAATAAAATGTATCTGTCCATCCTTATGTGAAATAAACACCGTGCATCTGCAGAGCGGGGTAACTGCTAGAATTTTCAAAGATTGCCAGTCTACTCTCAATATCCATTTAGGAAACTATCACATGACAGAAGGTTGTAGGTGCCTTCAAAACACAGGTGCTAGAGAAGAGATATGTCAGTAGAGTTAAACACCTGTGTTAGCATCTTTCTCTCTCTCACTGTAGCCATTGAATGGTGCACCATTAAATTTTCTCAAAATGATTTTTTTCCACCTTGTATTAAGGAAATGGTATTTTACAAGATTGTGATGTTTCCAGGGTACAATACGTATCTCCCCAAAATGCGTTAACATGAACCTCCCTTCACCAGAGCACTACCTCTCTCCACTGTAGTTTACTCTGTCCACTCTCCTATTTTAGCTCCCTGCTCTCTCTCCCTCCCTCTCTTAACAACTCCCATTATATAGGGATATTCCCAGGGTTTACCAATGTTTCTCCCTGACTTCTCTCTTCCAAAGTGATTTTTTTTCCAAAAATAAACACACTACAACCTTGAAGTGGAATCGGTTGGATGTCTGGTATTCTGCTGTGAGAAGGACATTTTCTACATTATTTCCAAATGGAGAGGACGATGACAAGCTTCTCAGTTGTGCTGTGAAACCTAATACAAAGAGAAAGAAAAAGGGTTTTCACGGCTGGCTGTGGACATTTATACATAACAGACTGAAAATGAACTTTTTGGTGAAAAGTTTTTATTTCCCCTAAAAGTTCATATACACACACATATATATGTATATATAAGTGTGTATATATATATACATATATATATATCACCATACACACTATCTTAGACTATATTTAGAAGCTACCTACTATTACTGTCTTATCCATAAACCATGCCTCTTCTCTACAAAATCCAACCAAAAATCTCTCCCCATGTGCCAAATTCATTGGAGCAGCCCATCAGTCAGTCACTGGGTGACAATTGAACACCACCTGTCACACAGCCCTCAAGGTGTAGACTTGATTCTTTCTATTATTCTCATGCTTCCTCACAGGGGTCTTCATCCTGACACCTCACTGACATCACCTCTAGGTATGTGTGACAGGTCAGGGACCCAGTGAGACCTTACTAGAAAATTCTCATTAGAACAAGAGCCTGTGTAGGGGTAACTGCTTCTAGTTTTCATGCTAAGAGCCCTCTCCAAAGTCGTAACCTTCCATTACCCTTCAGAATGTGTCTTTACACTCTGTACTTGAGGGAGAGAGGATTAAAAGAGATACTTGGTCTATGGAACCCTCAGTTGAAGCCCTGGCACAAAAGAGTATATAGATAACACCAGTGGAACCCTAACCCAACCCTAACCCTAACCCGAACCCTAACCCTAATACTGTGGTATCTCTCCTCTCTGTGTGTTTCCCTCGCTCTCTTTTCTCTGTTTACTTATTTATTTTTATTATTACCAGGATTATTGTTGGGACTCAGTACCTGCAAGATAAATTCACCATTCCCAGAGGCCATTTTTTCCACTTTCTTTTATTTGATAGGACAGACAAAAATAAAGAAGGGTTGGTAGGGACAGAGAGTATGAGAAAAAGAGAGACAGCTGAAGTGCTGCTTCACTACTCATGAAACTTCTGCAGCTCTGGTGTATGATGGTGCTGGGGATTGAACCTGGGACCTCAAAGCCTTAGGCTTGAACGTCTTTTGCATAAACATAGCGCTGTCCTCCTCCCAGCCCAGATCCCAATATTAGTTGAATTACTCCTCAGTGGCCCAATACAGTGCCCCCTACAGGCTCCTTCAACTGTCCTCTGGGGTACACTGAGTGCGTCCAGGGGCTTGGGCCCTAGGCAGTTGAAATCTGACTTACCTGCTTTTGTGTTTGAAAGGCTTCCCTGCCTTGCATAGCCATGATTCCTGGAGTAGTAGCACCAGGGTGCATTGATGGGCCCCTGAGGCTGCCAGCAGCAGCCACGCTGCCCACATAAGATCTGAAAGAACAGATGGGTCCATATAACTACAGTCATATGTGCAGTACAACCATCTACATTTTGAGCACGTGGCCTCATCAAGCACCTCCTTTTTACAATATTTTTTATTAGTTAATAATAAGAAAGAGAGAGAGAGAGAATCTGAGACCAGAGCACTGCTCAGCTCTAGCTTTTGGTGGTGCTGGAGATTGAACCTGGAACCTCAGAACCTCTGGCAGGAAAGTCCTTTGCAGAACCGTTGTGCTGCTGTCTGCACCATGATAAAATCTAACTATGTGTTTATTTGTTTTTAAAGTTTGTTTTTATGAGAGAGAAACCAAAGCATTGATTTTAAAATTTATTTTGATTTATTTTTAATGAGAGAGATACAGAGTAAAGAAGAGGAAGAGAGAGAGAAAGAGAGATGCCAGATCATTGCTCAGCTCTGATTTATGTTAGTGCTGGGGACTGAACCTGGAACCTCAGAGCCTCAGGCATGAGAGTCCTTTGTAGAACCATTATGCTGCATCACCCAGCACCTTTTATGAAGAAAGGACTGATAAAGAAAGCACTGTGTTCCAATACAGAGCTAGTATTCTGAGGTGTTTTTAACCAATTCCTTCCTTATTCTTGTCACTCTATTATATATACCTGTTATCACCTGTACTACTGAGGTCATAATGCATCCTGTATTATGGGACTGCATTGTAGCCTATGTCTGACAGCACAACAAAACTGATACAACTGTTTAAATATTGTAAGCTACAACTGAGTCTAAAATACCCATAGCCCAAGTTGGAGAGTTTCAGTCACATTGACTTTTTCCCCCAAGTCTTTGCAAGCAAGTTTATTCAGAAACACTGGAATCAAGTCAATTTTTCTTTGATTTTTGTAATGTGTGTGCTCCATATTAGCATATGTATGTGTGCATGTAAATGTATTCATGCATTCATATATGCACATTTAAAAATTAAAAATCTCCAAGTGGACTCTAATTTTTATTTATGAATAAGGTGCCTGATTTACAGCACAATGAATAAGGGGATGAAGTGGAAATGAAAATGAATATGATTCCTTTCTCAAGACAAATTTGGGAGAACAAGCCTAGCCAAATACAAAAAGGTAAAAAGAAACTGCTCCTCTTGAGCATGGCTTGATACCAATAAATTATAGCAAAAAGAATTTGGCTTCCTGTTCGTGTTTGGTAGCTAAAAGCACAATGTGAAACCTACATGGGATGTGGCGCTTTGCAACAAAGTAAAAGACTCTGGGAGAGGGGGAGGAGGGGTGGCGTTTGTCACCAAGTGCATCATGGTGGAAAGAGATAAGCCAGGGTGGTGGAAGTGGTCCTGAGACACTTAAAATAGAGAGATGAGAAGTTGTACCCCAGAGGCCCATGGGATACAGAACTCCAGTGGTAGGAGTTGTGTGGAATTGTACCCCTCTTATCCAATGGTGTTGTGGATTATTATTGTCAATACAAAATAAATAAATAAATAAGTGTGTCATGTCAATGGCCACATGGTTAAAATACTTCATTTAAGGGCAAGGGGGTGGCATACATGGTAGACTTCACATGCTGCCATGCACAAGGACTTGGGTTCAAGACCCCAATTTCCACTTGCAGGGAAGAAGCTTCAGGAACAGTGAAGGTGTTGTATGTATCTCTCTTTCTCTAGTTCCCCTTCCCTTATCAATTGCTCTCTGTCCTATCAAATAAAATGGATAGACAAAGCTTTCAAATGTAAGTATTCAGGAGACAAGTAGTGGTACATCCAGTTAAGTGCACACATCACCATGCAAAGACCGGGGTTAGAGCCCCTACTTCCTACCTACAAGGGATATACTTCATGAGTGGTAAAGCAGGTATGCAAGTGTCTCTCTTTCTCTTCCCCTCTCTATCTCCCCTCTCCTCTCAATTTCTCTCTGTCCTGTCAAATAAAAATAGAAAGGAAAAAAATGTAAAAAATGGCCACCAGGATCTGTGGATTCATAGTGCAGGCACATAGCCCCATTGATAACTCTTGTAGAAAAAAAAAAAAAAAAAAGGAAGAAAGGGGCAGAGCCAAGATGGTGACTTGAAGACAACACCTGGTGTGAGCTCCAGAAAAAAAAGCAGTTTTCAACATGAGATTCTCAGGAGAGGGAAGGATATCTGACCATAGGTGGTAAGATTGAGCAAGGGGCTGACACCAAAAAAGAGTCCTATAACCCACTCTTGGGCTGGCAAACAGAGGCCAAAGGATAAGGAAAGGAGAATCTTTGAACCTCTCCAGATTGGCTGCACACAGCCTGGTCCCCTTCTTAAGCCAAGCAAAGACAACCAATTATAAAAAGAAAAGCTGAGTCCCTGATTGGTCAGGTATTCTGTCATTCAAATAGAGCCCCAGCCTCCTCCAAAAAGAAAAAGAAAAGAAAAAAAAAAAAAAAAGGCTTCCAATGACACCCCTGCTGGGCCAGAAATCCTGGTAAAGAAAATAGCTCCACAGGAAGTCTGCTAGGAACAGCTGGTCAGCCTGTGGGGGCGGGTTTTGGGGGGAGGGGGAGGGTGAGTTCAGAAGTAGTCAAGCCAAACATTTTCCTTTCCTTGTCCTTTTGGCATCAGGTTGATCAAAATTAACTGTTGTTGCTTTTTCCATTGATAGATGACTGGGTGTGCTATCCACTGTGGGAGGAACTAGTTTCTCTTTCCCTCTTCCCTCCACCAACCTTTTTCACTCCTACTGGCTAACTCAAAAAAAAAAAAAATTTGCTTTCACTGCCCTTTTTTTACCCCCTTCTACTTCCTTCTTATGCTTTCTGAATTCACTGACACTCATTTGTGAAAGAAATCTGACTCAGAGTGTACTCTGTGTGTGTGTGTCTCTCTCTTTTCTCCTTTCCTTTCTACTCTTGCTCTCTCTAGAATTTATAGTCTATTTACATAATTTACAGTATATCTGCATAATTTTCAATTATTGAATTGTATTTTTCCCTTTCTCTTCTTTTCCCTTTTCTTTTCTTTTCTTTTTTTTTTTTTCTTGGACTGGAGATGATGTTTGGATAACTGGTATTGGTTAACTGCATCAATCCTTGCTTCAGTTGCTATTGTAATTTCTGACGTTGGTGACTGCATTTGTGAAAATATGTCAGGTTATCATGGCTTTTATTCAAAACACAATTGAAGAAAAACAGAACACAAAAATACAAACCACATAAAAAATGGTTAAATCAAGAGCAAATACAAATGTTACCACAATGAATCAGGACAGGAGCCCAGAAGAAACTCCAAGTCAGTCAGAAGTAACCATAGATAAGAAAAGTATGCAAGCAATAATAAACCTAATAATCACAGTAATAAAGACAACTTTGGAGGAAAGTACTATCAAAATTAGGGAAATAGCAGATGAAACCCTCAAGGAAAATACTAGCTACCTTGAGGTAATTAGGGAACTGAAAGCTGAAATAGCTGAGATAAAAGGCCAATTATCAGAATAAGCTAATACTATAACTGAACTGAAGAAGGAAACTGAGGGAAAGGAAAGCAGATTAACAGAAACAGAAAACAGAATTGGCAAGACAGAGGATGAGCTAAAGAAAAACTAAGAAAGAGGTAAAAGAGCTCAAAAAGAGATTAAGAGGCATTGGAAACAACAATAGGGACATATAGGATGATCTCAAAAGAAGTAATATTTGTATAATTGGCCTACAAGAGGAAGAAAGAGAGAAAGGGAAAGTAAACATACTAGAATAAATAATAGAAGAAAACTTCCCAAACCTAAACAACAGAAAGGACATTAAGATTCAAGATGCCCAGAGAGTCTCAAATAGAATCAACCCAGACCTGAAGACACCAAGATATACCAAGTTACACTAAAAATAACTAAAAATAAAGGATCCTAAAGGCAGCAAGAGAAAAATCAAAATGTCACATACAGAGGAAAACCCATAAGACTATCAGCAAACTTCTCCACTCAAACTCTAAAATCCAGAAGAGAATGGCAAGATATCTATCAAGCCCTGAGTGAGAAAGGGTTTCAACCAAGGATAATATATCCTGCTAGACTTTCATTCAAACTAGATGGAGGGATCAAAAACTTCTCAGACAGGCAACAGTTAAAGGAGGCAACCATCACTAAGCATGCTCTGAAAGAGGTTCTAAAAGACTTCTTATAAACAAAGGCATCACCATACTACTTGCCATATATCAAAGCAAATAAAAAAATTGTTGAATAATGACACTACAATACATTAAATCCATAATATCAATAAATGTCAATGATTAAACTCACTCATTAAAAGGCACAGAGTGGGAAGGTGGATCAGAAAACACAACCCAATGATATGCTGCTTGGAAGAATCCCATCTAACCCAACAAGATAAACACAGACTTAAAGTGAAAGGATGGAAAACTATCCTACAGGCTAATGGAAGACAAAAAGGCAGGAACAGCCATTCTCATATCTGACACAATAGACTTTAAATTAAATAAAGTAATAAAATATAGCCAAGGCCATTACATAATGGTTAGAGGATCAGTCAACCAAGAAGATTTAATAATTATTAACATCTATGAACCCAAAATAGGAGCCCATCTAAATACATCAAAAGCCTACTGAAAGAATTACAAAATACATCAAAAGTAATACAATAATAGTGGGAGACTTCAACACCCACTTTCACACTTAGACAGATCAACTAAGCAAAGAATCAACAAAGAAATTAGAGAATTAATGAAGAGATCAACAGACTAGACCTCCTGGACATTTTCAGAGTTCTTCACCCTCAGAAACTAGAATACACATTTGTTTCAAATCCACACAACACATACTCAAGTATAGACCACATATTAGGCCACAAAGACAGTATCAACAATTTTAAGAGTATTGAAATCATCCTAAGCATCTCCTCAGACCAGAGTGGAGTAAAGCTAGCATTCAACAACAAACAGAAAATTACTAAAAGTCACAGAAATTGGAAACTCAACAACATACTGCTTAAGAACCACTGGGTCAGAGAGGCACTCAAGTAAGAAATTCAAATGTTCCTGAAAACAAATGAAAATGAAGACACAAGCTATCAAAATATTTGGAACACAACTAAAGCAGTACTGATATGGAAACTCAGAGCCATACAAGCATACAATAGAGAACAAGAAAAAGGTCAAATAAATGACCTTACTGCATGCCCAAAGGACTTAGAGGAAGAAGAACAAAGGAACCCTACAGCAACCAGAAGGACAGAAATCACTAAAATTAGAGCAGAAATAAACAACATCAAAAATAAGAAATCCATACAAAAGATCAATGAAGCCTAATGTTGGTTCTTTGAAAAATTAAACAAGATTGACAAACCCCTAGCCAGATTAACTAAAAAAAGGGGGAGGAGACTCAATTAAATACAATTGTAAATGATAGAGGAGATATCACAACAAACACCACAGAAATCCAGAAACTCATGCAAAACTTTTATGAAGAACTATATGCCTCCAAGCTAAAGAATCTGGAAAAAATGGAAGAATTCCAAGAAACATACACAGCACAATTCATAATAGCTAAAACCTGGAAGCAACCCAGGTGCACAACAACAGATGAGTGACTGAGAAAGCTGTGATATATATACATGATAGAATACTATGTAGCTATTAAGAACAATGAACCCACCTTCTCTGACCCATCTTGAATGCAGCTAGAATGGATTATGTTAAATGAGGTAAATCAGAAAGATAAAGATGAGTATGGGATGATCCCACTCATCAACAGAAGTTGAGAAGTAGACATATACAGATGTTGAGAAAGAAGACAGAAAGGGAAACTCAAGACAGTAACTGAGTTTGGAATAGGCCACCAAAGTAAAAATCTCTGGGTTGAGGGTGAGGGTACATGGTCAGCTTCACTGGGATGGGGTGGTAGGGGGATGGGATGGGACACAGTCTTTTGGTGGTGGGAATGGTGTTTATGTACACTCCTATCAATTTATAGTCATATAAATTGCTATTTAATTAATATTAGAGGGGAATAATTTATTGAATGTTTCAAACTTTTTAATGTACAGACCATAGGCTGAGTCTTTGAAAGGTTGACTCTCTTAAAAACTTAGATCAGGTAGAACAGACACAGCTATATAAAAATAGCAAACACAGCTATATACAAATAATGTCAAAGGACATAAATTATGGTGATGTTGTGTATGATACAGCAAATTCTAACAAAGAGATTTTCAAAGTTAACCCAATTCCCAAATAATTTGATTACAGCAATAACTATTTATTGCCTTCTTAAACACATTTAAGACAGCAGGAACCTCCCACTTCCTCTGTAGAGCCTATATTTCCCCCAGTCCTGGAACCTGTAGAGTGGGGCTCACTTTCCTACAAGTTTGTCTCAGTTCATACCAGATGATATTGCATCTGCTGATCTCAACCTAATCAATGCAGTGAGTACCACCTCAGCAACCTTAACTTCAAACTGTGTCCAGAGACGTCAGGCATGGAAGTGAAACCTTTCCTTTCATAGTATTCTCTAATTTCATTCCAGATGGTTCAATTCCTAACAAAGTATCCACAAATTACATGTATCCATAAATTAAGGCAAAACATATACCTGACAGCAAAAATGCACAATAGTCTACACTGAGTCAATATATGCAGCAAGCAAGTAGAAAGACTTAAAAAGACACCATAAAGTTCATAATGAAATAGTGTCTATTTAGACTTAAATACCCTCCTCATCTACTTCGTATTACACTTCCCTCAGTCACTCCAAAGCCAACCTTATCAAAGTCAGGACTATAAAAGCTGAATAAGGGCAAGAGACTGGCATACTTTAATGATGACTCTGTAGTCACAATCAGGCCAAACCATTAGCTGGGGCCCTAGTCGGGGAGTCCTGAAATTCCTAAATAGACAAGATGGACCTAGCCCTTGAATAAATCCCTCTTTCCATTGTTACTGGTCATCTGAACAACACAATAGACCCCTTTGTGTGTCCGCATAGGATGTTTCCTTCAATATGGATCAACAAAGGTAGAGAATATTCTGTCCTTCAAGGGAAGCTGGACAACATACTCTACTTTCTACCTGAAGAAGGTTGGTCACAAAATGGTGCAGCTTGGAAGGTTCCAATTCATGACTACAGAATGAGAACTCAGATCTACAGGGATGCAGAGGTCACATAGGCTCCTATGCTGATTATGGTTCCCAGATCAGGTCAAATCAATGGGGTTTACAGTCAACAATATTTATACACCTTTCCCATATTGGGAAGCTACTCTATTCCCTGATCCAGCTTTCTGGTCCTTTGTCCAACCATGACATCATCTCCCCAGACAATAACATGGACCCACCTGGATATCAAATGTCAGGCTCAGAAAAAAATAAAATAAAATAAAATAAAACACTAATATAGTCATGGGCCCTTTGGACTATTACTAAAATAGTGCTATTAACTATCTACAAAAGGGAGACCCCCAAATCTTCATCTGCACTATCCCAGCATTTAGGTTCATGATTAGTCACCAATTTGTTTGGCTTTATATGTTAACTCTCCTTTCAGCCACTAGGTTCCAGATGCTACTGTGATGTGTCGTGGGCAGACAACCTCACCAGTGTATCCTGGAGCCCACACTCACCAGAGCCCCACCCCACTAGGGAAAGAGAGAGACAGGCTGGGAGTATGAATCGACATTCATGTTCAATGGGGAAGCAATTACAGAAGCCAGACCTCCCACCTTCTGTATCCCATAATGGTCCTGGGTCCATGCTCCCAGAGGGATTTAAAAATAGGAAAGTTATCAGGGGAGGGAAGGGGATACAGAGTTCTGGTGGTGGGAATTGTGTGGAGTTGTACTCCTCTTATCCTCTGGTTTTTGTTGATGTTTCCTTTTTATAAATAAAAATTTAAAAAATTAAAAAATAATAAGGAGGAGAAGGAGAAGGAGAAAAAGGATGAGAAGAAGAAGGAGGAGGAGGAGGAGGAGAAATTCCATTTAATGGTCTCAGATTGGACCTGGGAGATAGAAAGCAGTAGTTCAAAGAACTTGCATAGGAGAGGCTCTAATTTTGATTCCAGGCATCACTTAGACTAGAGCTGAGTGGTACTTTGTTTTCTTCTCCTATGAATATAAGTAAACAAATACTTAGTCATTAAGCTCCAGACCTACGACTTTCTTGGACCCCCAAGTCCTAGTGGTCCAACATAGTGAATGTTCAGAGAACAATGGACAGGACCATAGAGATGAAGGCTTCAAAATCATGCAGTTCACATAAATTACTAAGTTTCTGTCCTTGCTTAGTGAATGCATGTATCTGAGCACACTCACATTTCATCCATAAGCATTTGACAGGAAGGAAAGGGGGGAAGTGTGCAAGGAGGCATGACTCAGCAGCTAAGTCACAGTATTTTTCGTAAGCAATGTCAGAACTAAAGACACAAAGCCTGGCTTCCCTTCATTTCACAGCCTAACAACTGCTGTTAATAACTCAAGACATTGAACAGAAACTTCTGGAACTTACAGCTCTCTGCTCTTTTCACTACTGTAGAATGACTTTTCACTAACGTTGTGTAGACACAGTAATTAGGAGGGTGAAGACTCATGATGATTTGGCACATTGCATAGTATTTCTCAACCATTAAACTTTATTTATTAAACCCTTAATGATAAGAAATTGGAATCTGGATAATGATAGCACAAGCCAATGAATAATAAGTAGATAAGTGTGGTTGCTATCAAAGATAACAAAGTCTACATAATATTATGACCTTTCTGATGTCACTGTAAAGATTGTCATTCGTATGATTATTGTCTACAGAAAGCACAGAATAGCAGTGGAAAGGTATAGCTCACCCAGTAGGGCACCTGCCTTGTCATGCACACAGTTGAGGTTCAAGCCCCAACACCACATAAGAGAATCATGGCCCCAAGAGAAGCTCCTGTATTGTAGTGTCTGTCTGTCTGTATATATGTATGTATGTTTATTTATCCATCAGTCACCTATCTACCTATCTATCTGTCTATGTCTATCTCACCACCTGAATGAAAAGTTGGCCTACCCCATCATCTGGGGCCCTAGTCAGGGGATCCTTGGATTCCCACATAGATATCATGGACCTAGACATCTCATAGATCTCTCTCTTCATCATCACTGGTCATTTCCACCAGGAACAACATCATAAGCCCTCTTGTGGGCCTCTACAGGACCTTGCCTTTAATTTGCAACAACCATGGTAGGGACTGCCCCACGCTCCAAGGGAGGTTGTGTCATTCTACTCTGACTCCAGGAAGGCTGGTCCTGAAATGAGTGCAGCCTAGAATGTTCCCAGCTTTGATCATGGACTGTGAACTCAGAATGACAGGAACTAGGAGTTTACACAGGCTCCTGTGCTAAATGTGAATATATGTGGACCTGGGTCAGCCTGATGAGGTAAACAGTTCATTGTATTCATATACTTTAAGTTGTGGGCTCCTCTCTACTGCCCTACTCCAGTTTTCTAGCCCTATTCTCAACTCTGAAACCATCTTCCCAGACAATATTGTTGGGATATTGTACAGATGTGGTTGAGTTAGGCAGGCTCCACAAACCACCATATTTCCATGCAAGTATTATTATTTACATATCAATCTTCTGCCTTCTTTTAAAAATGACTCCTCTGCCACTATATTACCAGCTAAGACCCTAGCAATCATTGCTATGGAAGCTTTCTACCTTCCCAGAGTGCCTTGTTTTCTGCACCCCCTTTCCTAGCCTATTCCGTCCCGACTTGCCACTTCCAGAATTCTCCTATAAAAGTCACTTCTGCTTCAGCTCTCTCTTTTTCTCTTTCGCATCCTGACCTGGAGAAGACATGGAGAAGGGCTGGCATGCTTAGCAGGAGGTGGCCATTTTGCTAGCTCCACGTGGCCTAAACCCACTGTGCTCACACTGGACTCTGGAGCATCCACATCAATAAAGAATTATATTACCATGTCGCCACGAGTTCTTCGTCTCTCTCCCCGGTGAAGCTAGCCCGGAAAATATTTTCAGTGCACCTGCATGGCAGTTGTCAAGCTCAATCAAAAATTACTAAAGTAATAGGCCCCCTGGAACATACCTAAAATAGACTTCCTACTTCTTGCCACTCTAAGATCCCAATTTTCATCTGTTCCATCCCTACTCTTTGGTTCCTATTTATTAAAAATCTTGTCCTGCTTTGTATCTCATGGCCTTTCAGCCACCAAGTTACAGATGCTACTATGATGCCATCTTGACTTCCCTGGACAGATGAATAAAGTCTCACCTTTCCAGAGGTCTACCCCACCAAGAAAGATAGAAACAGGCTGGGGGTGTAGATCCACCTGTGAATATCCATGTGCAGTGGAGAAGCAATTACAGAAGCCAGAAGTCCCACCTCCTGCACCCCCAAATGAATGCTGGTTCATATCCCCAGAGGGGGAGAAATGTTTTGTTTTGTGTGTTTTTTTTTTAATAAAAAGGAAACATTGACAAAACTATAGGATAAGAAGGGTACAACTCCACACAATTCCCATCACCATATCTCCGTATCCCATCCCCTCCCCTGATAGCTTTCCTATTCTTTAGCCCTCCGGGAGTATGTACCCAAGGTCATTGTGGGATGCAGAAGGTAGAAGGTCTGGCTTCTGTAATTGCTTCCCCACTGAACACAGGCATTGACAGGTCGATTCATACTCCCAGCCTGTCTCTCTTTCCCTAGTGGGGTGGGGCTCTGGGGAAGCAGAGCTCCAGGACATATTGGTGGGGTTGTCTGTCCAGGGAAGTCTGCTTGGCATCATGCTAGCATCTGGAACCTGGTGGCTGAAAAGAGAGTTAACATACAAAGCTAAACAAATTGGTGACCAATCATGAACCTAAAGGCTGGAATAGTGCAGATGAAGAATTGGGGGGGAGAAATGTTAAGGGAAGATAACCAAAGAGCCCTGAACACCAATTCCATCAAGACCCCAAACCCTGAGAGAGAAGAAGGAGGAAAAAGGAAGAATATTCAGAATAGCAATAGGTGTAGGTGTGACTTAGAAAGAAAGGGAAGCCAAGACCATAGAAAATTTGGGCAAATATATATAAATATAGATATTTATAGAAATAATATCACAAATGCTACCATGATGCCAACCTGACTTCCCTGGACAGAGGACTTCACCAGTGTACCCTGGGTCCCCACCTTCTCAGAGCCCTGCTCCACTAAGGAAAGATAGGGATAGGCTGGAGTATGGATCGACCTGCCAATGCCCATGTTCAGTGGAGAAGTAATTAGAGAAGCCAGACCTTCCACCCTCTACACCTCATTATGACCCTGGGTCCATGGTCCTAGAGGGATAAAGAATAGGAAAGCTTTCAAGTGAAGGTAAGAGATACAGAACTCTGTGGTGGAAACTCTATGGAATTGTATCCCTCTTATCATACAGTCTTGTTGTTGTTTTTTTTATTTTGTAGATAAATTAATAAAAATATAAAATAATAGTTAACACATATCTGTGACCTTGGGAAAACTATTTCAGTTTCCAGTGGTGGGAATGAGGACACAGAACTCTGGCAGTGAGGAAGATGTGGAATTATAACCTTGTTTTCTCATAATTTTGTAAACTAACATTAAATCACTAATAAAAAAAAGAGAACAGTTGGCCTAAAAGCAGTAAATTTGCATATATGTGAGGCTCCTGCCTCTCCCCCCACAAAAAAAAATGACAAACTATAAACTGTTCTCAGATTACCCATTTTTCAGTAGTTATAGGGCATGCCAATTTGTATTAAACCTGTATTCTCATCCCCCGCCCCCATTACACAGTTCATTCTAATCCTGAAAATCAAAGGGTTTTTAAGGATTATCTTCCATGTCTTTGCTGGGCTGCATATCTGGAACTGATGCAAACTTTTCTGGTCCCTGTTGTCAATAGATCTTTCAACTATAAATTCTGGAATTGTGGTTCAAGATCTTTATCCAGGAAGTAGAGAGTGATTTGCAGGCGCTGCAGTGTCTTTCCTTCTCTCTGTGTCTGTCTGTCTCCCTCCCTAGCTTTCTCACCCTTTATTTAGAAAGAAGAGGGAAAATGGCTGCCTGGAGCAGTAAAGTTTATCCAGGCACCAAGCCCCAGTGATAACTCTGGTGGGAAAAAGTAAAAAGTGTCCTGGAGCAGTTAGAGTATAACAGGCACTGGTTCCAGAGCAACAAAAACAACAGAACTACAAATACATATCTGATCTTGGAAAAAAGAAGCAGATTAGGTAAGGAGGAAATGAGTTCAACTCATGTGACAATGAGACAGCAAAATGAAGGTGTTTTACAGGCACTACAACTCCTGGAGTGAAGATCAGGACTAGTGGTTTAGTAATTTAAACATCTATCTTTTTCTTTTTTCCATGAAAGGATCTCCTAGAGATCATTTTTTCCCCCAAAGAAGTCTGTCAAGAGTATCCAAAAGGTTTGGGCTTAGAAACATGGAATTTCATTTTAAGAAAATGAAAATCTTTCCTAGGGAGGGCAAGTCAGTGCATGCTTGGATAAGTGTACACAATACAGTGCACAAGGATACAGTTTCAAGCCCCAGGTTCCCACTTGCAGGGGGAAGCATCACAAGTGGTGAAGCAGGGCTGCAGGAGATGTCTCTGTCTCTCTCCCTCTCTATCTCCCTCCCTTCTCAATTTCTCTATGTCTCTATCCAATGATAAATAAATAAATGAAAATATAGGGGTCGAGTGGTGGTGGACCTGGTTAAGTGCACATGTTAAATGTACAAGGACCAGGGTTTGAAGCCTTGGTCTCCACCTGCAGGGGAAAGCTTTGCAAGTTGAGAAGCAGTGCTATAGGTGTCTCTCTTTCTCTCTCTCTCTACCTCCCCCTGCTCTCTCAATTTATAAGTGTATCTATCCAATAAATAAAGATTTTTAAAAAAAATTAAAAATAAATAATTTTTAAAGAAAGAAAATTATTCCAAGGGAAAGTGATAGTGTTATTTCTTTACATGTAATCCTGGATGACAATGGATCTATGTGTGACAAAATGGTACAGCAATGGCCTAAACACTAGAATATTAGGCCTAGTCTGATACTGTCATTATGTTTGTCCCTCTCTCCTCCTCCTCCACACGACCTCATGACTTTTATTAACATGCATTTCACACAAATACAGCATTATCCATATATTCAATCTCTCAACAACAGCCTCATTCAACAAATAGCGTCCTGGACACTTAAAACATGTGGCAATATACTGAAGCTATAGCTTTTGTGAAAAAAAAAATAGATGGGGCCAGGTGGTGGCACACCTGGTTAAGTGCTCATATTACATTGCACAAGGAACCCAGTTCAAGCCCCTGGTCCCCACCTGCAAGGTGAAAGCTTCACAAGTGGTGAAGCAATTCTTCAGGTATATCTCTGTCTCCTTCCCCCTCTCTGTCTACCACACCTCTCTCAATTTCTCTCTGTTTTTATCTAATAATAAATAAAAAATATATATTTTTTAAATCTTTTTTTAAATATTTATTTATTTATTCCCTTTTGTTGCCCTTGTTGTTTTATTGTTGTAGTTATTATTGTTATTGTCGTTGTTGGATAGGACACAGAGAAATGGAGAGAGGAGGGGAAGACAGAGAGGGGGAGAGAAAGACAGACACCTGCAGACCTGCTTCACCACCTGTGAAGCAACTCCCCTGCAGGTGGGGAGCCTGGGTTCGAACCGGGATCCTTATGCCAGTCCTTGTGCTTTGCACCACCTGCGCTTAACCCGCTGCGCTACAGCCCGACTCCCCAAAAATATATTTTTTAAATAAATTTAAAAATATATATATACAACCATTGAAAATCCTCCCAGAGTTTTTCTTTCTGGGCCAACTAAGGAGAAGCAGGTAGGTGGATGAAGGTCATAGATTAATTCAGTTGGGTACAACATGAGGAAAAATCAAAGGTCATTTATTGAACTACAATCTTGATACCATAGTATTTAAAAGAAAGTCTTTTTATTAGGGCTGGAGATAGCTCACCCAGTAGAATACACACATTATCACATACAAGGCCCTAAGAACAAGCCCTAGCACCACACAGGAGCACCACAATCAGCACCAATGAAAGATCCATGAAGCAATTCTTTTTCTCTTTCTTACTCTCCACCTGCTTCTAGTAACTAATTTCCTGATATACTATGACAGCGACAAGCAATGAATGTAGACCAACTTCCTCCAAGCCTCATTTTCCCAGCATCCTGTGAGTGAAAAAAATATATATAGACTACAGTTTCCCTCTCATATTGACAAAGCAACACACTAAAAATCTTCTACAACAAATTTCAATCTACCTAAAACTCTTAAAACACGCTTCTTCTGGAACATGACTGTTGTGGGATGGGCCAGGGAAGATGTCTCAAAATGCTTGGCTTATATTGGCCAGACTTGGAATTTCCACAGGCTTATGAAA